>NW_024412440.1:3704205-3892818 GCF_014898765.1 Herpailurus yagouaroundi | reverse complement strand
GAGAGAGAGAGAGAGAGAGAGAGATGAGAAGGAAAGAAAGAAAAAGTATAGTCATACCTGTGTTCTCCTCAACCCCCTCTGCTACAGACCCACCAGAAAAACAGAGGAATCTATCCAGGGGATACTCCTTTGGCCCCCATTATGTTGAATGTGAGCTCACACAGGTGAAGGTGTGTAAGCCAGTCCTTCATTCCAATATCTCTTCCTGTTTTAGACAACCAATGTTCCGACCGCCCATTCCAATTTCCTATCAAACTATTATTCTGAGAATCTCGTTCTGCCCACTGTTGGACTCTGGGCTGCAGAGTGTGTTCCTTGTTCTCAAGAAATGACAGAACCCTCAGCTGCAGCTCACTTTATAGCACAGAAGTAACTGTAGAACTGCACTGGTAGAACTTGCTGGAACTGTGTCCTTTAGGATGCCAGGTAAAGCTGTTCCCGAGGAGACCTCTTACCAGACCCATTCTGCTGTAAAACTTCCTACAATGGTGCCAAGGGGAAGCTGCTGGCCGCCCTGCAGGGTAGGAACCAGGCAAGTAGGAACTGAGGCAAGTATGCACCATCGACTGGCAAAAATTCAGTGCCAGCTGGCAAAGGAAAAATATTTAAAGGGCCCCTGTCTATTTTCACAGATCAGACAAAAAGGATTAATTTAGAGTGTAGAGGCAATAAATCAATGAGCAACATACACTCTCTATCATTAACACCATCACTGAGTGCACAGGTCATTTGTATATTAAGATTGCTCAGTTCTTTTTTTTTAAATATTTATTTATTTTTGAGAGAGAGACAGAGACAGAGATAGAGACAGAGCACGAGTGGGGCAGGGGCAGAGAGAGAGGGAGACACAGAATCCAAAGCAGGTTCCAGGCTCTGAGCTGTCAGCACAGAGCCTGATGTGGGACTCGAACTCACAAACCACGAGATCATAACCTGAGCCAAAGTCAGATGCTTAACCAACTCAGCCACCCAGGCACCCCACGATCACTCAATTCTTTTCCCATTTGCCAGTGAAAACAAAGTACCACTGGTTTACAATCATTATCCTCACTTTCCACTCTTGAAATGATTTGAAAACCAAATGATGATAATTCATGTGATGGCAAAATCTGACCTGACCCAACAAGAAGAGAGTATTTATAGTCTTTATCTTCCACTTACTCGAATATGCAAATTTGTCACTGTAGAAATGTGAGTGTGTGGATTTCACGGTCCTGCTCCACACTCTCTGGGGAAATTACACGGCACTGCATTACCTTTCTCAACGCTAAAAATATGAAAAACATCTGGCCTCAAGGGTTTCAGGTAAGGGATTATAGACCTTACCACTTAGAACCAGTTTTGATCTTAAATACAGAAGCAGATACGGGGAGGTGACATCAATAATTTAGCAGAATAGGAAGCCCTTGACCTCATTCTCCAACAGAAATACCAACTCAACAACAATATACAGTCCAAGAAGACTTTACAACTCCAGAAACCAGTTAGGAAGTTGCAGTATTCTAAGCAAGCTCAAAGCCAAGACCAGTCACACTGAAATGGGCAGGAAAAGCCATTTCATGTCAACTATCCCTAAGCTGTCACAGCTGTAGATAGGAGGAAAAACCACACTCTCCTTCCCAAGGAGGGAAGGAGAAGAGTGGACTGGGGGTCTAGCATTTCAGCTTTTGGTGGGGGAGGGGGACAGAGAGGACTGTCCTAAGGACTGGTTTCTGACTCAGAGCACTGATGAAATCAGCGTAGCTGGAAATGTGGGGGTCAAGGAGAACAGAAGAGCCTTCAGCAGCTTGATGCACTGGAGGAACTGCAGTACCACAGAGCGACACCAGAGGGAGCAAGAGGCCACAAACGCCTAAAAAAGAAACCAGCAAATCCCTCCTGTGGAAAATCCTAAAACAAGTGCAGTGAGGACACGTAGCCATAAAAGGTTTGAGAGGTCCCCAGAATCTGTAGCCACACTGATTGGTGAGAGTTTTCCTCTGTCTGAGGCCAGTCCATAAGTACGAGAAGTGTCTTTTTTTTCCGACTGCAAAATTCACAACAATAACAAAAATAACAACGCATGTAAGGAAAAAAGGAACATGTTCCAATCAAAGAAACAAACTAAATCCCCTAAAGAAAACTGAGATCTATAAATTACCTCAAAAAGAACTTAAAATAACCATTTTAAAGAAGCTCAAGTACAACAACACAAGTAGACAGCTAAATGAAATCAGTAAAAGAATGCATATACAAAATGAGAATACCTTCAAAGAAATAGAAACTGTAGAAAAGAATGAAACAGAAGTCTAGAGCTGAAAAATTCAGTAACTGAACTGAAAAGTTCACTGAAAGGAATTAACAACAGACCTGGCCAAGGAGAAAAATCATCAAACTTAAAAAAAAAAAGTCAACATGCTAGAACCTGGATGAAACTTGAGGGCATTTGTATGGTGAGTGAAGTCAGCCAGTCACAAAAACACAAATACTGCCTGATTCCACTGCTATGAGCTATCGAGAGTCAAACTCACAGACACAGCAAGTAGAACCCTGGTTACCAGGACCTGGGAGGAAGGAACAGAAGGGGAGTTGCTCAATGGACACAGGGTTTCAGTTTTGCAAGATGAAAAAGTTCTAGAAATGCTGCACCATGTGCATATAGTTAACACTACCGTACCTTACACCTGTATATTTTATGTTATGTGTTTTTGACCATAATAAAAAGTAATAAAACAGATGTGAGGTCTGAAATGATCTAACTGTGCTCAGTTATAGCATGCTCATTCAGGTGATTCAGAATATGCTTGCATTATTTTGTAGGTATCTGTATCAATTTAAAATTTTTTTTAATTTTCTCATGAAGAGCCAGAGTCCTTTCTGCAATAGGGGAGTTGAGGAGGGGGTGTGTGAAGGAGATGGAGGGGGCACCTTCATACCCCACTTTGAGAAACCAAGCGCATGTGGTTAATTCGTACTTTATATGTGAAAGAGTAGAGCTTTATACACTGCTACATTGTCCTTCCAAATGTCACATCACCAGGAGGAAGCAAATCTAGGGTGTCAGCTTCAATAGTTAACCCTAACCTGATCCTAACCTTAGCTGAAGTGAATTCTTAATATTTTGATAGTAATAAACTTTATTTTTAAATGATAACCTTGCCGTAAATGGAAGCGATGATAAATAAAGCCATTTCTATTTTTTTTAATGTTTATTTATTTTTTGTGAGAGAGAAGGGGAAAGACAGAGAAGGGCAGAGGATTTGAAGCAGGCTGACAGCAGAGAGCCCCATGGGCCCTTGAACTTGCAACCGGGAGATCATGACCTGAGCTGAAGTCAGACGCTTAAGTGACTGAGCCACCCAGGCGCCCCTAAAGCCATTTCTAATAACAAGAAATTCAACTGCTCTTACATTAATTTCTACCACTATCTAAAAATTTCTAAGCATTAAACAGTCTGCTAATATTTTCCGTGTTTTATTTTCTTCGGTTGCCACTCATTTTTTTAATATACTAAATGCCAATATAGTTACTTCATAATTCCTGTGAATTTTAATTGAAATTAAGAGTGTAAAGCAATCCCATACAGTTCATAAGTTCAGAGCACTACCATTTTACCACAAACTTAGTGCAGAGCAGACGTTGTTCATTTCCTTTATATATATTTTATCAAGTCCATGGCTCCACTATTTCCTGTAACTGCTGTTATAGAAAAGTATAACATCAAGTGTAACCTCTTGTGCTAAGGGAACCTGATAGATCGATTCAACAACACCGAAATCATTCAAGTCATACCAAACCTTCACTAAATAGTGAGCATGCAACATGATGACTCACAACTTTAATTCAATAATTTCGTTAAAATGCCATATGAAATAAAATAGTGGCCACAAACTTGGAAATAATGGAACATTAAAGAAGAGGTTTAACCACCATCTAAAGCGAGAACTTCTCTACCATACATTTGGCAGGCAAACAAAGACAGTGACATCCCCAGCTAATGGCCAAGTATCGGCATTGTTAGCACACTGATGCCTGCAAAGATGGCTCAGATAATTATTATAAACCACTGAGAGCACATAATGTCAAGCATTCACGTACTTGACCCCTAGCCATTAGAATGATTTTCTGCTCTTTGAAAATGTAACTGGCTAAGATTGTGTCCACCTGTAACAAAAGTACAAGTATGCTATTTGAAAATTAAAATACAGCCCACACTTTGCTATAAATTACTTTTAACGCATTTCATGAGAAAGTTTGAAATAACGGAAACCTCAAATAATTTTAACGTTAGTCGATAATGTTAAATTTGCAAAATTGGCAACCCACATGGATTATCAAGTCTGCTGAAACCTATGCCTCCCGTGGAGGTAGCACTTTTGCTGCTAAACAGAAATACCCACTTCTAAACTTTTACAGTGTCTTGTGATCCAAGCTGTTGTTTATACACATAGGAATTTTTACAGATGATTTTGGTTACCGCTGTGCTATTATTTTAACATGAAATAACATAATCTTTTTTAATTCTAATAATATCATGTAAGCATTCGTCAAGCTTAAAATCAATAACTTTGGAATGCAAGTTAATATTAAAAAAACAAAAGAAAAGAAAACATAATGAGGATAGCCAAAGAGCCAGCACGACTCACTGTGCTATTAACTTGGAAAATTGTATTCTGTGATATTTTAGAGAATAAAGCTGAGAAAATAAATATACTATCAAGGCAGGCACACTTTTAAGATAGCCAGAATCACATCCCAGGCAAGAAAAATAGGGAATATGTAAGCAAATTGTTGGAAACATGATTGTAAGATGAACCACTCATTATAAAGTGCCCCTAAGTTTAGTCTTAAGGGGAATTAAAACATGTTTGGTCTCTTAACATTCCCCTCAGTTTGACTTAACTTTAGAATCCAGGCCCCTGACCTCCCTTTTCTTAGAGCATTTACTTGAGAAATCTTGTAATTATAACTGCAGTCTCTAGAAGTAACTGGTTTTTAAAAGCCTCTTGTCAGTTTTACAACCAGGAATGTCTTCCTCAAGGACCTGAGAGTCATTCCTTTGAAATGTAATCATCATGGAAGATTGCACTCTGATCTCCCAGTCTCTATGGAAAGTAGGATATTAACTTTGGTGGACATCTTCCTTCAAGTTGTGACACTACCCCTTGTCATGAAGATAGGAGAAAGTTGACTTTTCCTTTGGCTAAGGTCAACTAGCAAACACAGATGGCCTGCATTCCTTCACCCCAGCTCTTAAAAACTCCTGCCCTTTGTTTCAGTGGAGCTGGTATTCAGAATTGGTCTTGCTGTCTCTCCTATTGCTGGAAACAGGGTTGGAAGCAATCAGCTTCTGTCTTCATCTTCTTCAGTTCAATTTTCTTCTTTAGCAGGTGAGTTTTGAGGAATGTTCTTCCTCCATAGAATGTGGCTATACAGTAGTGGTGGGAGTTGGCAGCTGAGCAGATAAAACAAGGGCTCAGAAAGTGGTTCTGGAAGAAAGTGGAACTTCTCAAGGATTTAACTGTCAGCCCCTGAACTAAAAAGCAAAAAACAAAAAGAGAGAAAGAGAGAGAGGGGGGACAGGGAGGTGATGTACTACTGAGGAAAGGTTGTGGAGAAATGTTCCAGTTCCATGATACTTAGGAAGTTATCAGGTCTCCACATTCCTCAGCAGAAGAAGCACATTCAGAGGTAAACAAGACTTAAATACCAAAAGGGGAGAAGGAGGGGCACTTGGGTGGATTTCAACTCAGGATTTCAGCTCAGGTCATGATCTCCTGTTCATGACTTCACGCCCTGTCTCGGGCTCTGTGCTGACAGCTCAAGCCTGGAGCCTGCTTCAGATTCTGTGTCTCCCTCTTTCTCTGTCTCTCCCCCCACTCTCTGTTTCTCTGTCTCTCTCTCAAGAATAAAAAAAAAAAAAAACATTAAAAAAAATTTTTTAAGGCAGGAGGCGGAGAGAAAGAGCATAGAAGAGAAGAGGAACAGAGTCTTATTCATTGGAACACAAAGTCTTTAAGGAGGGTGCCTGCATAATGGACAGATTCAGAGGGATCTCAGGGCAGGACCTCAGGTTCACATGGGACCCCTTTGGTTTTATTAAAGGGAAAGGTGGAGAATAAATTGCTGTTCTCATTAGAGGATATTGGATACTTCTTCATTTATGTTCAATATGAGGAATTAATGGTATAAGAATATTTGAATCAGATGTTTTTTGAAGCCAAAAAATAGGACATTTAGAGAATAAAATAAAACACTTGTTCCAGGTACATAGCTCCCCTCAAGCCTTGCTAAGTTTTAGAATCCCAGCAGATTTCCACTGCCACATTGAGGGCACCATCAGCCAGCATGTCTTGGGCCTGCTGACGGGATTAGTAGTCCCTCTGGGCAGCTTCCCTGTGTCCTTTGAAGAAGAAAGAGTTCATACAAGTCTGATGAAACTTATTTTTCTCTTTTTATCCAGTGGTGCTCCTTCTCGGTAGACATGAGGTAATTTCTTATTCAAAACTTTTGTTAAGAGTCCTATACAGAAATCTGAATACACAAGCATCACATTTTTAATTTATTCCTTGTTGACTAGAATCTCAAGCTGCCTCCATTCTACACTGAGTCTGAGTGGAGAAAACTTTGGTCTCTCAACAAACTAAGCAAGAGCAGGAGGAGGAAGAGGAGGAGGAGGAGGAGGAGAAGTAGTTAGCATTCAACTCTCAGTTGAGAGAAAAATGTCCTCAGAACGTCCTGAAGAAATCTGAACCTCCCAATCTCAGCGGTGGGAGATTCATGTTTGACCAGAGGAGGGAGACTTTCCCACAACTTAGACAATGCAAATGTAACACCACAGCCAGCTTGCACTAGAAATTAATTCACCTAGAAAATATTTACTGAGCACTTAGTAGGCCAGAGCACCTGAATAGATAGAGAAGATACAGAAGTGAAGACTAACCAGGGAGAAACAATCAATACAACAAACAAGAAAATACAAGTCAGTGATAATTGCTGGAGGAAAATTAAAATTGGGTGATTTGCTAGGAAAGATTTTTATAATTTTATAATTAGATTGGATGCTCACTCGGGACATCCTAACAGAGGGGGAGGTATGTAAGCTACGAACACAAGAAGAGATCACTCATTTGAAAGTCAAGGATGCAGCTGGTATAAAGACCCTGAGGCAAAGAACTCAACTATAGGAGGAATGGAAACACCAGTGGCTAATCCACTGGGGATGAAGTGAGGGACAGTATAAAATGGGATGATGGAGGAATATGGGAGGGTTTCAAGGATAGGAAGAATCCTGATTCAAGGCATCTGTATTGTGGAGTAGGTCTGGACAGCCAGATCCTGGGATACTGGGCCCTTAGGAGACCTGGCTAAGTGACAGTTACAACAACTTGATTAACAGATCAAGGAATTCTTGTGTTTACTACCTTCTATAAATGTTTTTGCTAAGCCTGCAATTACCCAACAATTCACACTTAATCCCTTTTACAGCTTGAAAACCAAAACCCAGGTTACATGACCTTGTCGAGGCCTCAAAGCAAGTGATTGGCAGAATCAGAATTTGCAATATTTTATGAATTTCCTGGATTTGATTCCTTGGTGAAAATATGGGGAGACCCAAGAAGGGTTTAGGAGACATTTCCTGTTTCCTAGGTTCCTTTTTCTCTTTCTCTCCTCCTACCCCAGGAGTGAGCTCCCATTCCAGATTCCTTGACGCTTTCTTACCTGAGTCTGCTCTGTGTTATGATTTGGTCATCGCACGGATTGAGTTGTAACTCACAGTGAGACATCTGCTCCTTCAAACAATTGCTGGAATGCACCCCAGGGAAATCATCCTCAGAGGGGCAACTCTTTATGAGTTTAGTTTTTGAAATTTGCTCCGTAATCATTAATTTACACATATCAGAAGGAATAGAAACTTTAAATGTAGGTACATTTTCAATATAACCTAAATCTATAACATGTAATATTTTGCATATAAGTATGGTCAAAAAAAAAAAAAAGTAATCAGAATATTTGATTAGAACATCTTAACACCCCCAGTTTACCGGAAAGCCTTTTCGAAGCATAAACTATCCTGCCCATTAGTCCACTTCTCCGGGTCATTACTGCTTTTTCATACTAAACACAAAATGTAGCCTCATAAATGCTACAGGACACACTAAAAGCAAGATTGCAAGTTTAGCACATTAAAGATGGAAAACATTGCAAAGAAACTTTCAAACTGCAAGAGTTTTCTTTAAAACCAAAGCAAGCTTATTAAAGTCAACTCCTACTTATGATGAGACTGTGTAAGAAAAAAATAAATTGCTCTACTTTCCTTCTGAATAGGAAAAACTCATTTTATATAAGGAACATTCCACAGAGTTTTATTTAACCACATGCATTTGACTGAGTGTGTCTGAAGTACTTCAGCACCTCTTGGTATGTCATCATTCTGAACTCATTTAGAATTCAGTGAAACATCACAGAGCATAATATATTCATTTGGTAACCATTTGGATGTCACATTTATTTCCATAGGTGTTCAATTGCAATTTGACGTTACTGGGCACTCAGGGAAAGCGTAGCCTTAATTTCTATAGTTGCCCCACTGTTAGAACCCATCCCTCTGCATCCAAATCAGCGCATTTGCATGTACAATTTATTCTTAATCTGAGTTTTATATTTTAAAGAATCTCTTTTTCCTGATTATCACGTTTAAATGCAAATTGTTTGATACACAGCTAGTCTGTTCCAGCTGTGGAGAAACCTTATAAAGCAAGATACCATAGGTTAGATATAGCAGCAAACTTTATATAAGCTTGTGTTGTTTTCTTTAAAAAAAAAAAAAGTTACATTGTACCTAAATAACATGAGCCTATTTTTGCCATTTTTCCCCCAGCTCAACCCGACCAGGCTGTGTTAAAATATAAATATCCCATAGGAATGGGTCTTAAATTTTGTGAGTTTTGAGGAATGCTATCCTTCACATAGAATGTGACCTCTTCATATTTTAGTGAAAGGAGCTGAGCAATAATGCAAGGGTCAGAAAATGTTTCTGGAAGGGTAAAATGCCTCTGGTCTCTGATTCTCAGAGACTGAGCTGCCAGCACAAGAACTGAAAAGTAGGAATGAGGAGGCTGCGGATGAAAATGCTCTCATTCTAAAGATAGATATTAACAGATATCCAATCAGAATTGCAATTATAATCTGTCAAATTAATTCTACAGGGTCATAGTAAAATATGTGTGTATGAGATTAAAATGTTTCCATTATCTATCAGGTAGCAATATTTTTAAAAATCATAATAATTATGACTTATTGTAAATGACAATGTAAATTTCAATCTACATGAACTAAATTAAAAAATATATGTAAAATATATGCAAGTGTGTGTATGTGTGTGTTTTATGTAGCTAGAGTGGAATTATTTATTATTAGTTATATAGCAATATTATTCTTAATTATAAAATAACCAACTGTAACTAAGATCTAAAATAAAATCTCAAAAATAAAATCTCACACAGCACTTCAGTATAACACTTCTTCAAAGATATTAGATTAAGTTTAAACCCCATTTTAGGGGTACATAGGTGGCTCAATCGGTTAAGTGTCCGGCTAGTGATTTTGGCTCAGGTCATGATCTCATGGTTCATGAGTTAGAGCCCTGCATCTGGCTCTGAGCTGACAGCCCAAAGCCTGCCTAGGGTCCTTTGTCCCCCTCTCTCTTTGCCCCTCCCCCACTCAGTCTCTCTCTCTCTCTCTCTCTCTCTCTCTCTCAAAATAAATAAATTAAAAAAAAAACCATTTTATACAAGACAAAATAGAGGTAGATTTGGAGGGTTGTAATGAGGTAAGCCCATAGTGAATAAGCAAGGGCTGACTCTAGGGGGTCTGGGTGACTCAGTCCTTTGGCCAACCGCTCAGGTCATGATCTCACCGTAGGTGAGATTGGGCTCACTACTGTCGGTGCAGAGCCCACTTTGGATTCTCCGCCCCTCCCTCTCTCTCTCAAAAATAAACATTAAAAATTTTTTTGGGGAAGAAAGGGCTGACTTCTCATATAATTTTCTTTGGTTTTAAATATGTTCAGTTGTCCCCAATTCTCAAAGGCAATATATTTTCTACTGAGAAAACAGAATGAAAGACAGTAAATCATTGCTGAATCAAATTAACTTATTCATGTTTTTGTTGGTTTTGTAAAGGCTGCATCGTGAGTGAATAGATGAAATGCAAACAGAAGGAGGCATTGGTAATTTCGTGGCTCTGGTTTCACATTCTGGCAGAGTCATCGACACATGTGGAAGGGCCCACAGTGCCCTGGTCAACACTTGACCATTCCCCCTGAGGGAACCTCAGCTTTTATTAAGTGACCCTCACCTTAAACCTGAGAAATTCTACTTCCTGAGAATACCAAAAAGGTCTTAACTAAGAAGCAACTGAAGTGGCAAATTGTCCCTTTTTAATAGCTTATCAGTCACATAATATAGAAAACAAATGTATGATCATTTAGACTGCATAATTACACCCGCTGAGACAAAATATTTTTGGAAAGAAGGTTTGATTTAAGAGAAGTGGTAAGAATAGACTCTTAAAGAATCATGGATTCTTGGAGAGTCTGGGTGGCTCAGTTGGTTGAGCGTCTGACTTCAGCTCAGGTCATGATCTCACAGTTCGTGAGTTCGAGCCCCACGTTGGGCCCTGTGCTGACAGCTCAGAGCCTGGAGCCTGTTTCAGATTCTGTGTCTCCCTCGCTCTCTCTGCTCCTCCCCTGCTCACACGCTGTCTCTCTCTCTCAAAAATAAACAAAGATTAAATTTTTTTTTTAAATAAAAAAAAGAATCGTGGATTCTTTTTACGTCTACTATTCCTAACCAAAATGTCTGTTTTACCATATGTTTGCGGATCTAATTTTTAATTCTTTTACACTGTAAATCCACCAAATGGTATACAGTTATCACAAGTTCACATCTTTCAATACATGAAAGAAAATTTTCTGTTTCACATTTTTCAATGAGAGATATTCAGGATTCTGCCATGCAGTTTTTCATTTGGAATTTTTCTTGACAAACAGTACCCAACAGTATTCCTAAGTAACAGAAGAAGAAATACATTTCAGTGAATTTTATGTCATTTGGAATTTGTTATGACATATAAGCATCTCTGAGTAACTAAATAGTAAGCCGACTGTAGAAATAAAAACATTTTTTCTTGTCTTTCAAGGAGGAATTTTATTCTTTGACCTTGAGATGACTGTCATACCATACTAAAACTTCCAACCTTATCAAATATAATGTTATTGGCCTTAGATGCTATTTAAAACCACTAAAACTTCCTTCAGGTGGGGTAGAAGAAACAGCATTTCTAGCAAGCAGATATTAACCCCTTGCCTAATGAGATTAATTTGTTTCTCTGTGGGTTGGAGATATCTACCCAGAACAATTTCTTTTCAGAGGATTGCTGCTTTATCAGAGATGGCAGACAAATATTTAATCACCCCCTCATCTCTTCTCTTTTTTCCTGACCTGCTTCCTAAGAGGGAAGGACTAGTTGCTGAGCAACAGACATCTCTGAACAGCATACAGCTCCCCAGCTCCCTTAGTTGGTAAAATGAAGGCGGATGAAACCTAACTGAGACATGGGCACCAGGAAGGGGTTTTGGCTGAGCCACCTTCCTCAGGCTGTGACAACATTGCAATCAGTCGTGAGTTTGGCAGCCATATACTTTCACAGCTGCGGAATATCAAATGTCTTGTAATAACGGTTACTAAATTAAAGCGAACTAAACGTTTGGGAGCTAAAAAGAATCAGTCTAAGTCAGAACATTGAATATCTCAAAGAAGTGTTGTTTAGTTGCAAGACAATAACTTGTGTGTTCTCATGTGGGCTAGACTGGAAAACAGAGCAACATCTAATTTATACATGTTATGTATTTACTTATTTACCTATGTGTCTATTTATTCATCCATGTCAGGGAGGATATTTTGGTTTGTTAATAAACACATATAACAAATTTCACCCGAATATTATTTATTAGATTTTCCCTGACTTCAATTGTGCTGTCCTGCAATTTATATAATTGATTTTAAATTGAAAGCTCACGTAAGGTTCTAGTAATTAAGATATTTCTTGTTGTTCTCTAAGAACAGGAGAGTAGCCTTGTCTATACTACCCCTAAAATGTATAGAACTTTAGTATTTTTTTTTTTTTTTTGTCATCAGAAGTAAGTTCCCAATTCTTAGTTCTCTGGTAAAGTTGCTACTCCACCCAAACTTTAAAACAAATCAGCAACACTCAATAAACTTGTTTTTGCTTGGTTTCAGCACTTAAATAAGTCAAAGTTTCATTAAAACAAAAAGATTTAGGGGCGCCTGGGTGGCTCAGTCATATGAGCAACTGACTTCGGCTCAGGTCATGATCTCATGGTTCATGGGTTCGAGTGCCGCATCGGGTTCTGTGCTGACAGCTCAGAGCCTGGAGCCTGCTTCAGATTCTGTGTCACCTTCTCTCTCTGCCCCTCCCCACTCACACTCTTGTCTCTCTCTTGCTCTCAAAAATAAATATAAAAAACATTAAAAAAATTTAAAAAAAGGTTTAGTTTCTTTATTGAAAGCAAAAAATATGGTAAGAATCTTGCAAAAGTGCTATATTCAAAGCACCTAAAAAAGTGAAGTCTTTACACACTATTTGCTGAGGCATGAAGCATTTCTCTGAATCACTGGAATCAACACAATAGGAATAGGCACAATAGGCACAATCTTGCCTTCATGGGTCACATAGTCTAGTAAAGCTGATGGGCATTTCTAAAAAATTATCATGTGCTTATTTTTCCTGCATTGTCTGGGTGCTGAGGATACAGCAGTAAAGAAAACAGCCATAATCATAGCTCCCAGGAGCTTACAGTTGCAGCTGGAAAAGACAAACAATAAACAGTCACACTCATATGTCAGATTGGGACCAGTTCCATGGAAGGAAGGAAGGAAGGAAGGAAGGAAGGAAGGAAGGAACCGATGGAGGGAGGGAGAGAAGAAGGTAACAGAGATAGATCACAGTGCAAGTGGAGTGAGGGACAGTATAAGGGTTTGATTTAAAAAGGTAGTTTTCACTGCTGTTGTAATCAAGAGTTTGACTACATTTTTCATGTTTAACCACTGACAGCTTTTTTTTTTTTTCAACATTTATTTATTTTTGGGACAGAGAGAGACAGAGCATGAACGGGGGAGGGGCAGAGAGAGAGGGAGACACAGAATGGGAAACAGGCTCCAGGCTCTGAGCCATCAGCCCAGAGCCTGACGCGGGGCTCGAACTCACGGACCGCGAGATCGTGACCTGGCTGAAGTCGGACGCTTAACCGACTGCGCCACCCAGGCGCCCCAAACCACTGACAGCTTTTAAACCCCATTATCTTTCTCTTTCCTGCTTACCCTACATCTGGGCAACCAGTAAGGAAACCCTGTGCATTCCTTCCCTTAGCACTAGTGGAAAGTTCAAGCGAAGTCCGTTCCTCCCACCCCCTCTTCACCATAAACCCTCACCTCACCGTCTAACTGTCCCCCTGGCCCCCACCCCGCAACAAAGCCATGTGCCTCTCCTTTCCCTCGAGTCATTTTCAGACCACTTTAAGAGAATTCCCTGCTTTCCCCCAAAATCCTCTTTATATAAGTAACACATGTCTTCACATGCTCATAATGTTCATGTGGTACCAACAGTCTCCACATCCAGATCAAGTTTTGGGTGGGGAGGGGATCCCAGCCTCCAAGGGCAACAACAGAGTAGGCACTTAGATATTTCAGTTATTCCACGTTGTAGGAATTTACAACGTTTAGAGAAATGATTTGGTCACTGTACATGAACTAATTGAGTCATTACCTGTTTAGTAGTTACTAGTGTTTTAGTAGCTACCAAATATTAACATTAAAAAAAGACACAGAGAAGTCTAGAATTTCCCCTGAGCACAGCTAGTATGTCCTAAACTCTACCTTCCTGTCTTCACGTTTGTTGTACTACTTTCTTGTAAGTCTCTTAAAGTTTTCATGAAATGAGACTAAATAAGTAGTTTTCCTGGCTTATTCAAACAAAATATCCCTATAGAATACTTGCCCTCATGTCAAGAGATGCCTGAGGAGAGAGAACAAAATCGCAAATATTTATTCCAGATGCAAAACATTCCAGACAAGGGCCCACTGTTCATGTTTTGTTTTTCTCTCCAAACTTTTCTCTTGAATTTTAATTCTTCTGATTACATAAAGAAGAAAGCCTAATGTAGGTGCTAATCTAACTTTAGCCTCTGAGTTCTATAAAGTGTGTGAATCTCACGTTAACAAGGAAGGCACGCTGCCCAATCCACTTCGGAGTCAAGAGTGGTGTTTTGGAGCAGTGGGACTGAAATTCGAGGGAAGATGGGAAGAGCAAGGGAGAGAGAGGATGGTGAGCAGGGGACCCGCAGCAGTAAAGGTTCCAGGAATAGGTGGCAGTTAAATCCACGGGGCCTTCTGAGGCAAAGAGCAAATATTTGAAACCTCCAGTCCTGAATCTAAAAATCAAGGGTATTTCCTGAATACTATCCCATTACATAAAACAAATTGACCTCTTTATCTGTAGAAGCTGTAAAGTGCAGCTGTTTCAATAGGAGACACATGGAGTGAGAGAGTTTGCCCTGAGGTAGGCATTTCATGCATTTTTTAAAGCAAAATCAAAGTCCTAAAATAAGAACTATAATAAGAGAGAAATGTGGCAGGACCACTGGGAATTTCTCATGATCCCTCATGTAATTGAACAGCATGAATACAAAACCAGCTGCATATTAGTTGTCCTGACACGACTGTCTTAGCGCCTTTCAAAACAAAATGAATATTCCCCATTATTACTTTACCTTTTTCTGCCGGTTTTATTCTGATTTAACACTTTCACAGTATTTTTTTCAGGTGTCTTCTCTGTATTCAGAATTTTTCTTAACTTCAAAGCAAGCTCTAAGCATTACAGTGTTCCAAGGAGGTTTCAATATTGAAAACATCCTTGCCCTAAACCATAATTATGTAATATATGATCATTGTAAAAACAGAAATTTGTATTAAAATTGGAATCTCCTGCTTGGCTACACAAGCTAAGCGTGAATTTATTTCTTTTTTCCCCATACTCATGATCGAAAAGGAACCCCCAAATTATATCAATTCCAAGGAGTCTTAAGGGACCTAGAAACAGAATAGGCTTTGGACCTCAGTATAATTGTATTACCTGCAAATAAGAAAAAGTACAAGATTATGAACTTATAATTTCTTTTCTTTTTTTGTTAATTTATAATTTCCTGTGTGAACCGAGATAATATGCTCCTATACATGACCACGTCAAACTCTATTCGCTTTTTTGTCCAAACAGAAAAAGAAGCACAGTAAAAGCGATTAGTTTAATATATGAAATCGTATCAAAGAAAAAACCATATGAAACCTCCCTGTCTCCTTTACCACACTTGTGCACATAGCTGGATGTACAAGACAATTAAAACCTAAATAGGGATGTTGATATTATGGGGAACTGTCCCTGTCTCCACAGTGAGGCCACTAGAATGGTTTTGTCTTATTGCTACCTTTTTTAACTCTGAAAATCCTGACGTGGGCTCTAATGTTTCATAATGCCTTTTCCATTGAATGTTGTGCCTTTCAAGGAAATAATTAGAATTTTCTGTTGAAACTTTAATTCACCACTCTTATTCTGACCCCAAAGAATAATCAATTTTGCTTTCTTTGTTTCATATAAATATTCTCAATGTTGTACATTCTAATTCCTAGGCCATACGATCTCCCAAGAGATTTTAGAGGAGATTTTTTCCTTTTAATGTTGGAGAATAAGATATGAATTTAAAAAAAAAAAAACTAAGGCAAGAATTTTTAGAGCTAAGAGTAGAAATTAACTTTGTGGTAGTTTTCAGTGAGTCTCACCAGTATTTTGATTCTCTTCCCTGAGTACCTCAGTCATCAATAAACACTGACAAAATTCTCATGAAATTAGTCATATCTGTGAAATAATGCATATAAATATAAAACAATGAATGGAGATATAAATATATCTTTTTAAAATTTTTTTAATGTTTACTTATTTTTGAGAGAGAGAGAGAGAGAGAGACAGAGTGTGAGCGGGGAAAGGGCAGAGAGAGAGGGAGACACAGAATTTGAAGCAGTTCCAGACTCAGAGCTGTCAGCACAGAGCCCAACATGGGGTTTGAACTCACAAACTGTGAGATCATGACCTGAGCCAAAGTTGGACACAACCGACTGAGCCACCCAGGCGCCCCGAGATATAAATATATCTTGATAATTATTGCTATGACTTCTACTAGTACTACTATTATGAACCCTCAAATTGTCTAATAATTTACATATCAAACGAATTTGGTTTGTTTGTAGATGACTACCAAATACCACTCCAAAGACAGTCTTTCCTAATGGAAAGCTCCCACAGTGTTTCCACCAGACAAATATATCTACACAGAGGGTCTCCATCGTTATCTCAAGCATGTCTTATACACACTAAATTTGACAACTGCATAAAAGATTATTGCAAATGAGATACACAAAAGGAAGGTGTAGCATCATAGAACACTGCTATATGTGTTCTATATGTATCAAAAAATCATCTATTTGATGAGAATAGACATCAACTAATAAAGTATGCAAAACTCAGCCAATGTGAGTCTATGTCAATAAGTGCTCAAGGACTAAATCTTGCTCCCCATTATCATTTAGTATGCTGAATTGCCATAAATTTCCTTTACCTTGCAATTAGAATGCAATCTACTACTAAGGTGGTTGACGAAGCAGAATGCAGTGTTGTATGGCCATGAACTGTAAGAATATTAAGATCAAGAGTTTTTTCCCCAGAATGCCAAAAATCTCTCAAGTAGAAATTCAGAATGGTATTTTTTTTAATTCTCTTTCTTTTCTTAAGCTAAAGGATTATATAACAACAACAGCAAATCTGAATTTGCCAGAAAATGAATTTTTCACTAGCAGTATATTAATTGGAGGCTGTCACAGTCTATAGACACAGGGCATCCATGATCAAAAGTAGTTGTCTCTCAGGCATGATCACATTCAGCACATAACAGTCATTACATAATTATTTAAAACTAATTTTGGAAATTAAACTAGAAAGGCAACATTACAAGTCATTTTCTTCTGTTCTGATATCTATTGCACTTTAGACAGATATTAATATTACCTACTGTCTTCTTAGTATTTTAGAGTTTCACATTTCTGTTTGAATTTTCTATAATATAAAAATATGCCATCAATAAATGTATTCAACTCTAACAGGTCACACCTATTCACCCTACACTTCAAACTTTTCCATATTGTATATACAAAAAAGAAATGTGATATCTCTAATGGGGTATTTAATTACCTACTCTTTAGTTGGTTATTTTTATACACACACACACACTCACACACACATACACCCCACATAAATACACAAATTAGGATGTCAGAAAAAGCAACATTTTTTAATGTGAAAAACTGAGAGCACTGTTAATACCACAACCATTTCCCAGACCTTTTAGAATTCCTCTAAGACAATTTTGACAGAGATTTTAATCTTAATGACATAAACAAAGCTGCTATTCAATAATTTATTTCATAAAACCAGAAGGAAAGAGAGCAACTGCATGACAGTAAATCACTGCTTGGATCTTAAGTACTACTCACAATAACTAGCCTGGCCATTCTTTATGAGTGCATGATTTCCTTTGAGAGATGCAAATTTTAATTTCACTGGCCTGGCGATCCTATCTTTATAAATCTGCAGATCCCTTGGAAAGATACACATTTTAATCTTAGATGTATGGAGAAGGAAAGCTGTGTACATATTTACTCACACTCTTGAAGACTTGTAAGACCTTTTAGAACATAAGCTCTATTAATTCAAAATTTATGGTAATAACCTGGATAGAGAATGAACTAAAATTCATCTATGTTCAATCTAGAAAGAAAACAATGTTAAATAAAATATCTATGAATAAAATTTCACCAGTTGATGGATTCAATTGTTTTCCAAAACCTTTAAGTATTTACATTTCATATTCAATACATTTCATAAGATGTTTGTAACAATACCAATTCATATGTGAATATCAATTCATATGTGAATATGTGAATATCAGACCTAGAAGTTAATTAATAATCATTCTTAGCTACCATACTAAAGATAATGATGTGAATTTTAGTTGAAATACACATGAAATAATATTCCCTCTGGCTCATTGTTTATAGCACTCATTTCACAATCATGTGCTATCTTAAAAAAAAACAATTTTTATTTCTAACAAAATTTTCTGTTACTTTTTAACTTTTTGGTTTTTTTATTACTTTTTGAGGCAGGAACTAATTTTTTTTTAAATTTTAACAGGAACTAATTTTTGCATATACACTCCACAACACTTACAAAGAACAAATGTTTGATGCGTCTGGGTGGCTCAGTCGATTAAGCAACGGACTCTTGGTTTTTGGCTCAGTTCCTGATCTCTTGGTTCATGGGTTTAAGCCTCTCATGAGGGTCTGTGCCGTTCCTGCTTGGGATTGTCTCTCTCTCTCTTTCTCCTCCCACTCCCCGCTCATGCTCTCTCTCTGAAAGAAAGAAAAAGAACGAAAGAAAGAAAGAAAGAAAGAGAACAAATGCTTATTGATTTAAATTTGTTCCCTTAAATTTTATTAAAATACATAATTATATAATTATAATTTAATTTTTATAATTATCATTTACATAGTTATATTGTTTTGTATCTAAAGGTTTTTTTTTTCCTATACATACCACATATACATGGTTTATCTACATATACAATGACTCACTAAAGTTAGTTTTTTGGTTCATTTTTCTTGTAAAAAACTGGAGTATCTTGACTGTTTAATTTGTAAATGAAAAGTATATAATGACTAAATGGACTCTCATTGAATGCTAACCAGACTGTCATTGCTAACTAAACTCCACTTTAAATGGAAAGATGGTGAGTGTTAAGCTAACAGCCCAGTGCCAGTAAAATTAGGAACCAAACATACCCCTTCCGTTGATCTCACTTCCTGCAACTTTGTATTGGTTGTTCTCCAGTCCAACAATAAGCACCTGAGTTTCTGTTGTTTATGCCTTACACCGGAGCAAATCAACAATGTTGACAATTAAAGTCATTTGCAGCCATATTACATATAAATAAAATAACCAGTCCTTCTAATGTTGGCAATGAACTCTAATTTTTCAGACAAGCACTTAATTGATTACTTCTGCCTTTCTGTATTTCTCAACATGTGTAGCAAAAGGCAACTTCAGGTCTGATAGACAACACCCTCCCCATTTGAACAGTAGTTTCCTAACAGTACTATCAAGCACTGATGATGTCATTTAAAAATGAGCAATTTCTGTTACCTTTTGATCAAGATATTATCTTGGTTTGTTTTATGCAAAATGACCCAAGCCAATAACCACAGTCAGGTCCTGTCTACACAAGAAAAAAACAGGTATAATTTGAGATTCCTCTAAAACCAGATTCTATCTACATCACAATAAAACTAATGAGAAGTAATTTTAATGAAATAATTACAAATTTTCAAAAAGAAAAGAAAATTTAATGGCACCTGGGTGGCTCAGTCAGTTGAGTGCCTGACTCTTGATTTTGGCTCTGGTTAGGGCAGAGCATGGAGTCTGCTTGAGATTTTCTCTTTCCCTGTATCCCTCCCCACCATTCATGTGCTCTTTCTCTAAAACAAACAAAAAAACCCAAAAAACGGAACAACTACAACAACGACCCAAATTTAACAATTATTGATTGTCCACTATGCAGTTGTTATAGAATATGTAAAGGACTATAAAAATTATTGTTTGAACTCAAGAAAAATTAAACAACTTTAAAGTTGGTAGAAAAGCTTGCTAGCAGTAAAAAATTATAAAAGATGTCACAAAATAGCATAAGATTAAATTCAAAAGAGGAAGCATAAGCAATGAGTCAAAAGAGATATTCTTTCATATATGTTCCATAATTAAAATTCATGACCTTAATGTTAGCTGAAAATGATTAATAATAATAAGTCAGGTATTCACATATGAATGGATCCAGAAATGTTTAAAGTTTTCTGAAAACTAAAGTATATATTTATATATAGTTATATACTTTTATAATAAATATTATATAACTTTGTCTTTTATATATATATAAGATGAATAAATAGAATGAATAATTTTTAACAGCATATTTTGTTACTGAGATTATTTAGTTTTTTGTGAACACTGATACTTTTGGTGAGTTTTTTCTGCAGGGTTTAAATCAAATAATTTTTTATTTAATATTTATTTAAATTATTTCTCCTTAAAAAACTTATTTTGTGGGGGCACCTGGGTGGCTCAGTCAGTTGAGCATCCAACTTTGGCTCAAGTCATGATCTCACAGCCCATGGGTTTGAGCCCCGTGTCGGGCTCTGTGCTGACAGCTCAGAGCCTGGAGCCTGCTTCAGATTGTGTGTCTCCCTTTCTCTCTGTCCCTCCCCTCTCTTGCACCCTGTGTCTCTCTCATTCTCAAAAATAAATATTTAAAAAAACCTTATTTTGTGGAACTTAATTCCATTTATTTCAGCATTTTTTTCCAAACAATCCAGACAGGAATTGTTATATTTAGCCTTCTGGTGGATTATACATTTATTTGCATTTTGGGGCACTAAAAGTAACACTGTAGAATATGGTGTTCTCCTTGACAACAAATCACAGATTCTGTAATAAGTTATATGTGAGGGGGTTTTTTTTGACAGAAAAAAAATCTTTAACCCTTTTTGACAAACTTTATTCTCTATGTTAACCCTGGGATTCCTTCAATTCTGTTATTCATTGTAGTAAGTAAAATTTCCCTCTTTTTTTCATTGCTAAAGGTTTAAAATATGTGCATTTATTCTAGCATTTCAAGATTTTTGTAGGAAAAGTTGTTTGTTTCATCCATGTCATTCATGGTTTTGTATATCAAAATTTGATTTCTATTCAGTTTGGGTTTTTTAGACTTCTGAGCCTAAAAGTTGATAACACCTCTGTTTGTTTTATTGCTTTAGCATTTGAAAAGAATTTTTTTTAATTTTTTTTAACATTTATTTATTTTTGAGACAGAGAGAGAGAGAGAGAGAGAGAGAGAGCATTAACAGGGGAGGGTCAGAGAAAGAGGGAGATACAGAATCTGAAATAGGCTCCAGGCTCTGAGCTGTCAGCACAGAGCCCAATGCGGGGACCTGAGCCGAAGTCGGATGCTTAACCGACTGAGCCACCCAGGCGCCCCTGAAAAGAATTTTTCTGAGTAAATGATTTTTTGTTTGTTTTTAAGAATTACACTAGCTCAGGGGCGCCTGGGTGGCGCAGTCGGTTAAGCGTCCGACTTCAGCCAGGTCACGATCTCGCGGTCCGTGAGTTCGATCCCCGCGTCGGGCTCTGGGCTGATGGCTCAGAGCCTGGAGCCTGTTTCCTATTCTGTGTCTCCCTCTCTCTCTGCCCCTCCCCCATTCATGCTCTGTCTCTCTCCCAAAAAATAAATAAACGTTGAAAAAAAAAAAAAAAGAATTACACTAGCTCTATTGGTTGCTGTCACTGTAAATTAATACCTTAGGACACCATCTCTGAATCTACGATGCTTTCCACTGCCAACATCAATAGCTATTAAATATTTAACTACTTTTAAAAATCTGTAGTTTTACCATTTTACCGAACATAAAACGAACCTGACACCTTTCTACTGATGCAAATGTTGGTGTGTCTCTTTCTCATAGAATAACAGTGTCTTTGCCCTTTGTTTTCCAGCTGTGGGCTGTTATCTTAAAAAAAAATAACTATTTATGTTACACCGATATAATATATTAAACCCTAGTTCTTTGTGGAACTCCAAAGTTACTCTTTGGGAATTCAAGTAGATTACTTAAAGTGAGTTCTGCTTTATTTACATAATTAACTTAAATTAGCATGATTTGTCATTGGAGTGAAAAATCACATAATCTATTTTTTCTAATTTGTCTTTTTTTTAACATTCAGGGTTTTTTTTTTTAATTTTTAGTTTATCCACTGTGAAGATGATGCTAAATACTTTCTTATATTGACTTAAATTGATGATAAAATTTGAGATATGTCATTCAGCTTTGTATAAATGCAAATTACACATGTTGTCTTATAAAGCCTGTTTTCTCCTTGGATGGCTTTTCAGAAAGACACCATCCAGATATATTGATTTTCTATTTGGATTTTGTTAGATTGGCTTAAAAGCATCTTGTGAACTGGCCACACCAAGCCAATTTAAAAAATAATTTTGAAAAGAGGCTCCATCTATTACACACAACAAATGTAGATATATTTCAGGTAATTATGGCTCTAGGTCTGTTCTTTCTCAAGAATGCAAACTTTATTCTCATTTCTAATTCCAGTTTTATGTCAGTTATTAACATAATGAAGATTCTTTCTCTCATCTCTAGATTTCTAGATTATTCCTGAACAAAATGACTGATTCAAAGTCTATAATAATATGATGCCTGGGATGACTTTAAACTAGTATACAATCATCTCTCAATTGTGTTTAATTTAAAATTCCACTGTCTCTTTAGATGAAAACGTTCCTTCCAATCTTTTTAAGAGCTTCAAGATTTTTCCATCTAAGCATTTCAGGTTCCTCCAACACAGCCTCTGTAATTAGTGGCTCCAGGCCAGTAAATTCATCCTGCCTGTCAGTGCCTCTGTTTCTGCTAGCTTCAGCCCATGATGTGAAAGTAAATCATTACAACTGGCTTCCCAGACTTGAAACTGAATTTGACAAACAGTCTTTGGGAGTTATATAGGATGAGAATGTGAGATACAGATAGCAATCACACCTGTGTAACCTCATTACACATATTCAGTTCCCACCGACTTCAAAGATAGTCATGGGTATATAAGAAAAAGCAAAATTTGTCACTGGATTCCTAATATGTCTCTAATGGCATACAGAAGGCAACATGCTTCTCATTGAGCACTGGGAGTTCCAGGTTCCAAGTAATGAATATCTTTTATTTGCTATTTAAATTATTCCAAATATATCTCATTTCAAATAGAGATTATTATTCCAAATAGATCTCATTTCAGTCCACAATGCCTCAAGAGTGTAATTTCAAAAGCATAATTATGAGAAATAAAACGTTCATGAATTTATGGTACATTGCGAAAGTTAGAAGTAAAGTCAGCAGAAAATGATGAAACAAACTCAGAAGATATTAGAACAAAGAAAATTAGAGATCTTTTAATACCATGCCTTCATTTTACCTACGAGAAAGCTCAGGTTGCAGGAAGAAAACGAAAGCCTAGGTCAAAGAACTAGTCACTGACTGACCTGGAATAAAAATCAAGTCTTGTGATTTTCATTTTAATGTTTTCCATCTCATATTAGTGATTTTCAGGGGAAACAAACATATAAATTAAACTTTTATAATTTCTAATTTTTACACAAATTTAGGATTTTTTCCCAAGATCGTTATTTTATCAAAATGTTTTCCTTCTTTACAATTATAAATTCCAAATGATTGGCATGTTAATGTGGATTTTGAAGTCCAAGTTAATTACTTTGAAAAAGTAACCCTATTAATATGTTTATTAGTTTACTAAAAGTTACTGCAATGATCACTTTATAAGTCCTGTTTAGAATATTTTTAGCCTCCTCTTGTTCTTTCAGAGTCGCTTTTAAAATTCAAAAAATTACAGGCAGAAATGCGCTTCACTTGCAAAAGAATGATAAGCTCGGCCGTATGTTCCCCTCAAGCTTCCTTGTCATGGTCTCCTCAAGTGTGCTATAGCCAGAAGACACTGGGGCAGTGTAGCCTTTGGTCTCTAATTAGTTTCATGCCTATCATTCCAGCATTCAAATACAAATGAATTTTCAAACTTCTTTTAAAACTGAAGACACTGATTGACTTTTGGCTGTTGCTTAAAAAAAACATCCTGAGGAAATGCATCCTTTTTACCTGCACATTCCTGACCTCATAAAAGAACGAGTACTCACAATGGCTTGCAGGTATTATTTATTACTTTTAAGGAGAATAGAGCATCTTGAAAATGCACACACCCCCATAATATCAGTACTTCCAGTGATATAAAATGAAATGAATGAACGAATAAAAAACAAAATATCACAAATGTATTTTCCTTGTCTTCTCATATAAATTAAGACGGGATAACAAAAGTCTCATAATAAATTCAAATAATTAAAAATCAGTGTTAAAAAATGTGGATGCTATAGAGAGGGCTACTTCTAGAAATGCAAGGATTATTTCAGATCAGCATCTGTAAGGATTCATTGATTAATTTCGCCTATGACTACATCAATACAAATGGGTTTTATGGCACCTGATATATTTATTTTCACTCTTTTGCAATTGAAACTCCTACTTCTAATAACAGTTGAAAACTTGGTAGCCACAATGTTTGGATTCCAGAAGCAGAAAAAAATGGTGACTTCATATCTCAAAGAGTCACAGATTTGTCTTAATTTGGAAACTGGAGCTAAATAATTTATGAAATGTGAAGGAGTAGTATCATGTCAATGACACTGCTTCAGATGATCTTTCCTAAGCAGCTATTGATAATTTACATGTAAAAGGCCAAAAGCTAGGCGCTTTCTTTAATATCCTCTTTGCTCTTTACAGCAACTGTATGAATAGAGGTTAGTTATACCTATTTTATAGTTTATTTTATTAAAAAAAAAAACAACCTTAGAGCCCGTGGGATTAACTAACATGACCAAGGTAACACAACTAGTGAGAGTAGAGGTATTTTTTTCAAACAAAATTGTCTATTATTTATTTATTCTTCAGCAAAGATTAAATAGAGTATGTTGGAAATTCAGTCATGAATTCAATCTTTCAAAAACTATAATTTTTATTGTTCTATAACTGAATGGGATTTGATCTACAATATATATATTTTTAAGCAGAAGAATTTATCTTCCCAATTCAAAGTAACACAGAAGTTTCCAATATAAAATGGAATCAAATCAAGTTGTCTCTCTCTCTCTCTCTCTCTCCGTTTCCCTTTCCAGTCTTCCTTTCCTGGCACTTTCTTTTCCTTTCCTTGAAGTAACATAAATTCCAAGTGGACTTATTTTCCTGGAACTGAGGCAAGGACATCTTAGCCATGTAATGTCATGTCCCCTGAGTCTAACTGATCCTTCTTTGCCTAGGTATTATCTTCTGTTTCTGTTGCATCTGTTCTGGATGTCTCTGATGCACCATGACTTCCAGTTAACTGATCCATAGTCTACATATCCATTCTTCCAATGGTAAGGCCCTCACTCACATCTATTTCCTACCTTTCTTGTAGACAGAGTAAATTTATAAATCTCAACATGCTTGGCCTGGATGTGCAGAACTCTATAATATTGCTATGGTTCAAGCTAGTCCAAAAAGTATCTCAAGCAACCATTGATAACCTGAGACATTTACCATCTTGCTTATCTGTGTCCTGAGACTCATAAGTCATGGCATGTTCAGCTCTGAGATACCTCCAAACTTATCTGGTGTCTCCAGAGACATTTATTCTCCCTAGACTCAGCTAAAAGCATATAGCAAAGACTAAATCTCTTTCCAAAGACCCAGCAACCACTAAACAGAATGCACTTTTCCTCCAGTCTCTTTCCTGCCTTGTAGTTGAACCCATCTCCAAAAATGGCTCCTGGGGAGAAATCATAAAGCAGGTTGTCTGCAATCCATAATCTCCCTGGTTGCAGGAGGAGGGAGATAGGGGAGACACCCTGAGAAACTAAGAAGTTCCTTTAGCCAAATCTCCTTGTAATCATGCTGATGACAGTTCTGGTACACAAACTAACGATATTCACTCTCAAGAGAGTCCATATCTGTGAAAATATTTTAGCATGCTATACTTGATTTGTCTAGGAATGTTTGTACTAAACAAACATGGAGTCTATGAATTTATAGCACATGTCTCTCTGGAAAATGTCAGATAAACTATGCAACCATCTGGGAACGTGACAATGTATCATAGCAAAATGGTCCTCTTCTGTGTCATTTATGTAACCACGAATATTACACAGAGTCCCATACAGTAATCTGAGCCAGAGCACATCCTGACTGACAAGAAGTCACCCAGGCAACTACATTGAAGGTTCTGGTCTCTCACTTTCACCTATGCTTCATGATTACTTATCTTCCTGAAATTATTGGTAAAGTTTGCTATTAGGTAAGATTTCTTATTTGAGTGAGTCTGATTTGACAGTACAGTCCTTTGTGTTATCTCAATCCATTACCATCTTCTCTCACTGGTATAAACCCTAGGTTCTGAGTCATCCAGATCTGGTCTTTGGTATTTTTAAATAAGATTATAGATTTCACTAAAATGCTTTTCTCTTTAAAACACCTCAGTCTTACAATTAAAAGTAGGAATATCTGTGACTATTGTATGCTTGAGGCCGTGGACATAAAAGACCCTTATTGATTCTTGAGTGATGACTACAACAGTAAGGATAATGAGAATATTGAAAATACATAATCCAATATTAAGATATGAACTACTGCTTTTATTTGAGATGTTTACTATGGCAGCACCACAACATCATCTTTGGTACATTACAGTCACAATTTTGTTACTCCTGAAATCTTTTTTTCAACGTTTTGTTTTTTGTTTTTTGTTTTTTAATTTTTGGGACAGATAGAGACAGAGCATGAACAGGGGAGGGGCAGAGAGAGAGGGAGACACAGAATCGGAAACAGGCTCCAGGCTCTGAGCCATCAGCCCAGAGCCTGACGCGGGGCTCGAACTCACGGACCGTGAGATCCTGACCTGGCTGAAGTCGGACGCTTAACCGACTGCGCCACCCAGGCACCCCTCTCCTGAAATCTTAAATGAAATGAGTAATTAACTATTTTAGCTAGATGCCAAGGAATTATTAATAAAAATTATATTGATAATTTTTGTTAATAATAGTGTGAATAGTTTGATAAATTCCTATGTCATCTTATTTTTTCAAGTATTGTTTAAAAACAAACACAAAGGATTAGCAACCTCTGCAATTGTGCCTCTGATACGTACAGACAGATTGAGCAAAATATTCAATTATAACAATCAAATTGTGAGAATTGAATTTGTTGAACTCTTATTAAAAAGATTCTAAAACACTTTATCAGATATTATTTGAGTACCAGGAAAGCCACGTGCACAAATATATTGCTAAATATGCCACAAAATGATTGACTATTTTATAAACAAAATATGTCATATTCAGTGATTAAAGTCCAACAAATGTAAGATTCTAAGGTTTACATAGGACAAAATTTAATACAAAAAACTCCTTAGTGGGGCGCCTGGGTGGCTCAGTCGGTTAAGCGTCCGATTTTGGCTCAGGTCAGATCTCGCAGTATGTGAGTTCGAGCCCCGAGTCAGGCTCTGTGCTGACTGCTCAGAGCCTGGAGCCTGTTTCCGATTCTGTGTCTCCCTCTCTCTCTGCCCCTCCCCCATTCATGCTCTGTCTCTCTCTGTCTCAAAAATAAATAAACGTTAAAAAAAAAATTAAACTCCTTAGTAATCTACACAAATTAGGTACTTGCCTTACGATATAAATAATATTTTCAACTATAACTGAAATTAACTATAAATGAATAAAAAACATTATTATTACAGAAGAAAAAGACAAAACATTCTGAGTTTTCCAAATGAATCTACTATTATGGACCAAACTATACGCCACTATACATAAGAATTAAATTATTTTCCTATTAAAATTAAGTATATTTCAACTGATAACTATTAGTTTATTTTTAATGTGTCTTTTTGGTATTTTTATCAGTGATATAAAAGAACTAAAAAAATTTTATGAGTATGGAAAGAGAAAAATACAAATAATTTATTTTAAGGTAAGAGTTAATGAAAATAGTTACTATTATTTTCTATGATTGAAAATTTTTCCAATTTAAAACTTAGAATTTCTGTGAATTCAGTTCTGCAAATATGCATTGCTTATGAAAAATGGAATTTTTATTACTAGAAGAAAATTTCAGAATATAAAATTTTAAAATCTAGAGCTTTCTACGGGACCTTGAGGAGACGTATTATGATAGTGTTTCCTAAGGCAATATATTTTAGGAAGTAAAAGTGACAGTGTGGCTCTTGGGCAAATCTATACATTTAAATGAAAACTGCATTGATGGTGTGTCTATACAAAACATTTTTTGTACCAATGATATGTTATTATATGGTGCCAAGTGGACTTTGTATAATATTTATCTTCATGACTCAGATCTAACTATAAAGAACCAAACCAGCAACTGCTCAAATTTACGTTACTTTGCGTCATATTATTAGAGAACACAAAGTACTCCAAGCACCATTTAGACAAGATACTTCACTAGATAGAACCTGTTCTGCTTTTAAGGTAGAGCTGCCCAGGCAAAAACCTCCTCAAGTGAAATAATAACCCAAATGTGTGTGTTACTAGAATGATGTTTTGTGTAAATATATCACACAGTGTAGTGTACAATTTAGAATAACTTCAATATAGTGTTATCTGTCACAATATGGCATATATTAGGCTTTTGGCTCTTTTTTTAATGTTTACTTATTTTTGAAGGAGGAGAGAGAGACAGAGAGAAAGAAAGAATCTGAAGCAGGCTCCAAGCTCTGAGCTGTCAGCACAGAGGCCTGTATGGGGCTCAAACCCACGAACCGTGAGATCGTGACCTGAGCCGAAGTCAGATACTTAACCAACTGAGCCACTCAGGCGCCCCTAGGCTTTTGGCTCTTTTAAACGTGATCTTATTTACCAAGAATTTTTATATTGTATATATGACTATAAAAAAAAAACACACAGAAAAGTTTCTATTCTTTATTACAGTTGGTTACACAGTCCAAATGCATGCAGCATCCTTTGGCTATAGTATGGAAAAACGAACTTACAGCTATTAATACAAAAAATGAAAAGAAAACACTGCTGCAAATTAAAAAGAAAAGTGATTTCTGGATAAAATAATGACAATTCCAAAAGAAAAAAATGTGTTTTCCAGTCTGTGGGTATCCCTACATGGAAAAGTTTTCTGTGTATTAGGCAGCAAATAAGCCTTTTTCCCTGATGAATCTTTGTCAGTTTACTGTCAGAACAGAATGGGGCAAATTAGTTTGAATTAACCATTTAGACCACATATGCACAATGCCTAATAGTCTGTGACTTGTCTGATAAACATTGAAAATTTTATTTTACAAATTCTTGTTTGACTAATTTTAATTTTTTTCTAAATTAAAATTCAGTTTAATGAGTTTATGAGTTTAGATCAATGGTTTTCAATCTAGAACATTGGATCCCTAAGTTCACACCAAAATGGACTCAAAACTAACAATAATGATGCTAATGATGATATTGATAAAATAATCAGAAACAACATTTATTGTGTGCCTACTGTACTCCAGGAACTGTTCCATATATTCTATGTGTATTCAATATTTAATCTTTACAACACAGCTGTGAAATTAGTATTTTTCATTTTACAGATGAAGCGATTAATGCAAAGGTAGATGAGGTAGCTTTTCCCAAGATCATTTAGTTAGTAACTGGCTAGTTAAGATTCGAACCCAAGCAACCTAAATATTTTAATCATTATGCATATTATCTTCCAAGATAGTCATGGGAAGTCCATGAACTATTTTCAATTCTAAACTATCTTATAAATATTGCATATTTTTCTATTTTGGATAAACTAACTTAAATGCTATTTCTTTTACTTTGGTCAAAATTGTGTGAAATCAGAGTGATAACACTAATTGATTACAAATAATAATCAGAAGTCCACAGACGTCTTGGGGCATAAGGAAGATTATGACTTATGTGTTGTCTCACAACCATTTGATAAGAAAGTTAAAACAAGAAAACCTAGATTTCTTGGTTTCTTTCCAATATGTTTCTGAACCTCTATCTCTCTAATATAATACTATATCAGAATTTCCTTCACACAATGTTTTATATTTTTCCTGAACTTTCTAACCTTAGCACATTTAAAATATCTGGAGCTAATGCTTTAAAGACTTGCAAACTTTTAAAGTGGCTTCTATGCTCAAAAAATATGAAACAAGGTATAAAACCCACTTTTTATCCAGTCAGCACATCCTTTGGTAACATATTCCATTTCTTCTATCTAATTTTAAGGTGCCCAGTTGCAATGGTGTATAACAACCTGATAAGGTTTCATTGCAAAATTCAGTCACAGGGTAGGTCAATCTGAAAAAAATAATGTTCACATAAATCCAACCTGGATCAAAATTTTTATTGCAGACATGAAAGTAAGCTAGGGTTGGGGTAGAAATGAAAGAGCTATAGAAATGTAGCACACTCATAATCTTTCATTTCTGCCCTGGAGAGGCTTGAAATGTTGAAGCCAGGAAATAGAATATGATCAAACAGCCCTGCTTGTATGTGACTAAATTGATAAAAGTCATGAAAACCTCAATCTAAATTATAAAGCACATTTATGAAGTCCTATCAAACTGAATTGTTATCTTTATGTGTTTTAAACAAATTCTGAACACTGAATAATGGACCAATAAATGCTTAATGAAAGAATGAATATATGGTTCTACCAATCCACACTTTATTTTTTGAGATACTTACTTTCACATCTCTAAAATCCACATGAAGCCAAGACTTGAAATTTTTTCTGAGTGATTTGTGGGAGAAAGAAAAGGTGCTGTATTACCAGTAGAGAAAATCCTATGCATTTTGAATATTAATAAGTTCTTTAAATGTGAATACAAATGCAATATATGTCATAACATTTGTTTGTAGTAGTGAATTGTCATGACATCCCCAAAATTATCCACTAATCACAATTGACAAGGCAAAAAAAAAATAAAATGGTGACAGATTTGACATGCAAGCGATTAAGTTAATTTTAAACTCAAACTCATCTGCTAGGTTTTAAAAAGTGGAGACATAAATTCTAAATGGAATGGCCAATGTGACTAGCCATTTCGAGTTTAAATGCCCAACTTGAGAACGGGTTATACAGTACAGAAAAAATACTCAATTGTTCAGATTTTGAGAATCTGGAAATTTTGTCACATATAGATAAGGACAGAAAAAAGAAAGAATGTAATCTCTTATCTTCACACACTTGAAATTTTATGTCTGGCATTGTTTGAAGAAGATTGGAAATCTAGAACTGTATCCATAATGACAATTTTAAGTTACAGATGTTAGCTTGCAAATTCATGCACATATTATATACTGATTGCTCAACACTGCCTTAAATTACCTAATTAATGAAATGAAACACTTTGCATGTACTTATCATGGCAACATATCATTATACTTTTAACTCTGTGTTTTTACTATGAATAAACAAGCAAATTGATAAATGAACGTGTATCTCCAAATGTCCTTTCTGTTACTACTATTTGACATAAAAAGTTAAAATTAATTATCACCCAATAAATATATCTTTTAATAAACAATTTACAGTAAAAGTTAAAGATTCAACATTGGTTGTCCTTAAAAAGGAACACCACATGGATATTTTTTGAATTGAGGAAGTAAAGGGAATGAAGTGAGAATATCCATGCATGTGTGCTGAAGCTAGCTCTTCCATAGCTGCTAGAGAAGTAAGTGACTCTTAACACAATTCCTGTTTTTTGCCTTTAATTTGAGCCAGAGTGCCAACAATAATAGCAAAATAAGTAGCAGAAAAAGCATTCTTTACGTTGGAAAAAAATGGATTTAATGTAATGATAAATTGAAAAGTTTTTAGAGACTGCTATATGAGAATAAGCTTGAGCAATGCTACTCAAAGTATCCTGTATGGAGCAGTGTTGGACAGAAAACTCTTCCCAGTACATGGTGAGATAAGGAGCTTATGACATCATATAAGTCAACTCTATAGTCACTAAACAATATTTAATTCAACTGATATATTTTTTATAATAATACTTCCTCAATGAAGAAAGCACTGTGTAGATTTATATTTGAGTACAAGCTCCTGATCTTATTCTAGACTGGTAATAACTATGAATAGTAATGAGCTAGCACAGGGGTCAGCAAATTAAGGCCTGCAAACCAAATCTCACCCACCACATTTTTTTGTAAACAAAGTTTTATTGGAACACAGTTATGAGCATTCTTTTTTTTTTTTTTCCACGACCCAACTACAAGACATAGTTGAGTGCTTGTAGCAGAGACCATCTGGTCCTTCAGAATTTTGAACATCTGGCCCTTTAAAGAAAATATTTGCTGACCCCTGAGCTTGAGCATCCATATGATCTTGAAAGCTTTTGAAAAGGGAAGTTGAAAATCAAAAACAGGGGCTCCTGGATGGTTCAGTCAGTTGAACATCTGACTCTTGATTTCAGCTCAGGTCATGATCTCACAGTTCATGAGTCTGAACGAGTGTCAAGCTCTGCACTGACAGTGCAGATCCTGATTGAGATTCTTTCAGTTTTCTTTTCTCTCTGCCTCTCCCCAACTCTCTCTCTTTTCCTCAAAAGAAATAAGTAAACTAAAAAAAAAAAGAACATCAATAGAGCATATCTAAATGTGCATGTTAAGGCACATATTATTCATTGTGTGCCATTCTATGGGAAGAGGTGTGACCTCATGAATCCTGACAATGTAAGCCGATTACGATTACAACTACGATTTGAGAACTATGTATTCTAACCAGACTCTCTGACTTGGATATCAAGAATAATTAAATATTCCCAAGGAAAACATGATGGTTGTTCAAGTTTTAACCTGAATATTAGTCAGTCTGGAATTTTATAGAAAGTAGAGAATTTCTATTCCGTATTCAGTGAGTGGTAAATACATTCTACACCTAATATTTTTACTCCTGTGTAGAAAGGCAGAATATCTTCCAACACTAAAGGGATATTTTTAAAATGCAAAAAAATAAGGTTATACCATGGATATACAAAACTATATTTTGAGGATAGGTAAATTTACAAAGGTATAAATAAGAATGAACAGGCCACAAATACCTTTTCCCCATTAATTTGAAATGTTACTTAAATTATGAGATATTTTTGCTTTCAAGCCATATTACAATATGTGGTTCTTTCTATTTTTTACCTAAAAGGAAAAATATACTATGAGAAAAATTTTTAATTGTATTTAATTTGAAGAAACAGCTATTTATGTACATAAACATTCATATGTATATACAAATGTATCTAGAAAAATAGACAAAAAGGAAAAAACTTCATATCTTGATTAGTCAAAATAAATGGAAAAGAAAACTTAATACAATTTCTCACATACAGAATAATTGAATATGTTAAATGAGCACCAATTTACATATAACATCTGCTAAATGTTTAAACAATTTAAACAGTTTGATTATATTTATAGATGTGACTTTTAAATATGTAGGCCAAAGCAGTTATAGCAAGGTTGCAGGTATAAAGCTAATATACCAAAGTTCAACTGCTTTCTTATATACAGCAATGAACAAGTGGAATTAGAAATTAAAAACGCAATACAATTTACATTAGCATCAAAACACTGAAATACTTAGGTATACATTTGACAAAATCTGTACAAGATCTCTATGATGAAGACTATAAAACTTTAATGAAAGGAACCATAGAACTAAAGAAATGAAAAGATATTTCATGTTCATGGATAAGACCCAATATTGTCAAGATGTCAATTCTTCTCAATTCGATCTATAGATTCAATGGAATCTGAATCAAAATCCCAGCAACTTATTGTGTGGATATTGACAAACTGATTCTAAAGTTTATTTGGAAGGCAAAAGACCCAGAATAGTCAAGACAATATTGAAGAAGAACAATTAAGATTGATACTATTTGACTTCAAGACTTACGATAAAGGTAGAGCAATCCAAAAAGTGTGGTATTGACAAAAGAACAGGCAAATAGATCAAAAAGACCGAATAAATAGCCCAGAAATAGACCCACAGATATATACTCAACTGATCTCTGATAAAAGAGCAAAAGCAATACAATGAAGCAAAGATAGTCTTTTCAACAAATGGTGCTGAACAATGGGACATTCACATGAAAAAAAAAATCTAGACACAGACCTAATATCCTTCACAAATGTAAACTCAGAATGGATCACAGATATTGGTATAATATGCAAAACTCTAAACTTCTAGAAGATAACACAGGAGAAAAATCTAAGTGATCTTAAGTTTTGGCAATAGCTTTTAGATGCAACACAAAAAGCATGATTCATGAAGGAGATAAGATTAATAAGCTGGGCTACATTAAAATTAAAATTTTTGTTCTGCAGGAGACACAGGCAAAAAAAAAATTAAAAAAAAAAAAACAAGCCATAGACTGAAGGAAATATTTGCAAAAGACATGATTGATAAATAATTGGTGCATAAAATATCAAAGAACACTTAAAACTCAACAATAAGAAAACCACCCAATTATAAAATGGACCAAAGACCTTAATAGATGCCTCACAAAAGAAGATAAACAGGTGGTAAATCAGCACATAAAAAGATGCTTCTCATTTTATGTCATCAGAAAAATGCAAATTAAAATGAGATACATTGCACACCTGTTAAAATGGCCAAAATCTAGAACATTGACAACACCAAATGCTGACAAGGATGTGGAGCAACAGAAACTCATTGCTGGTGGGAATACAAAATGGCACGGCCACTTTGGAAGCCAGTTTGTCAGTTTCTTCCAAAAACTAAACATATTCTTGCTATAGAATCCAGCAATCATGCTCTTTGGTATTTACCTAAAGAAGTTGAAAACATGTCTACACAGAAACCTGCACATGGATGTTTGGGAGAGCTTTACTCATAACTGTAAAAACTAGGAAGCAACTAAGAAGATGTCCTTCAGTAGGTGAATGGATGGACTATGTTCAGTGCAGACAATAAAATATTAAGCACTAAAAAGAAATGAGCTATCAAGCCATGAAAAGACGTGAAGTAAAATGAAATGTATATTACTAAGTGAAAGAAGTATGATTCCAGCTATATGAAATTCTGGAAAAGGCAAAACTATAGAAACCTTAAAAAGATCAATGATTGGGACGCCTGGGTGGCTCAGTTGGTTAAGTGTCCAACTTCAGCTCAGGTCATGATCTCACAGTTTGTGAGTTCAAGCCCCGCATCGGGCTCTGTGCTGACAGCTCAAGAGCCTGGAGCCTGCTTCAGATTCTGTGCCTCCCTCTCTCTCTGCCCCTCCCATGCTCACACTCTGTCTCTCTCTCTCTCTCTCTCTCAAAAATAAATAAACATTAGAAAATTTAAAAAAAAAAAAAGGTCAATGATTGCCAGGGGCTGGGGAGAGAGACAGATGAATAGGCAGAGGACAGAGGATTTTTAGGACAGTAATACTACTCTGTAGGATACGATAATGATGTATATCATTATACATTTGTCCAAACCCATAGAAGGTACTACACCAGGACTCAACCCTAACTAAACTGTGGGTTTGGGTGATAATGTGTCAATTTACGTTCATAGGTTATAACAAATGTACCACTCTGATGGAGGAACATTGATAATGAAGAAGGTTTTGCATGTGTGGAGGCAGAGGTATATGGGAAATCTCTGTACCTTCCTCTCAATTTTGCTTTAAAAATTAAAGTCTATTTAAAAATATGTAGGCCATTAGAAACCACTAGTTATTGTTACGAAATGCAGATGCTCTGACAAGTCAAAGACCTTTCTTTCAAATCACCAGAGAATGGTGTGACTCAGTAATCAATATTTAAAAAGAAAAAATATTCTACTTTGTTTTAAAGCTTACTTTTGAATATTAGAGATGACCAGTGTATTGTAGGAAAGAACATTTTGCACTAAAACAATGTGGGGTCAAAGAGGAAGAAGCAAGGACCCCTCCAGGGAATTGTAGGGTAATACAAATACCACCACGTTCACTTTTTCAGTTTTGAACGTACTCTTCCAAATGGTTGGAAAAGTAAATATGATTAATTTAAACAGACCAGTCTTGCAGAGGACACCCTCTGCAACCAGAGGCATATGGAAGATGGAAGCTAGGTATTGACATTGAAGGGATCCATGACATATTCTGGAGTAAAAATAATAATTTGAAGAATTAGTGGAATAGCATGAATATATCTTACACACACTTACTCTCTCACATCTGAAAAAATATAACCCAAAAGGTTAACAGTTACCACTCACGGAAATAATAGTAGAGGAACAATGGAAACTTTCCTTTTGTTTTATGTTGTTCAGTGGTGTTGGAAAATACACACACATACACACATATATACACATATATACATTTTACAAACACTACTTCTGTAATTTAAAAACAAACTAAAATTACTATGAGAAAGGCTTAGAATCATATGTCACTATTGAGAGGGGAAAAGTGGGGCCTGTTCACTAGTTTTTTTTAATGTTTTATTTATTTATTTATTTATTTATTTATTTGAGAAAGAGAGAGACAGAGACAGAGAGCATGATTAGGGGAGAGGCAGAGAGAGAGGGAAACACAGAATCCAAAGCAGGCTCCAGGCTCTGAGCTGTCAGCACAAAGCCTGACATGGGGCTCAAACCCACGAACCATGAGATCATGACCCTAGTCAAAATTGGACACATAACTGACTGAATCATCTAGGTGCCCCGTGTTCACCAGTTTTTAATATGCCCTAACCTTTAAGACCTGGTCATAACCTCCAGTGACTTATTGCATCTAATCCTCAAGCAGAACACAGGGGACTGGAAAGATAGAAAAAATATTTGTCAAGATACAAGCAGTAATTAGCTCATTCATGACTTCCCCTTAATTTAACAAAAAAAGAATCTGTTTTCTCATAGATCATTCATGCTGATAGAATGGCTCTCGGGAAGAATTAAGGATATTTTACATATCAAGAGTTTGAAGAGAATGAAGTAAATCAATATTTAAAAAATTTATATAGGCAAACATATAAAGATTATCATCACTCTTTATTTTGGTCAGCAGAGTTGTCCCTGAATATACATGGATGGTTTTACCAATTTCTTCATAAACTAGTGAGTTGCTGGTTCTCATGTGAAAACCTATGCATCCAAGAATGACCTTGGCCTGGCCACCCTCAGCAAAGTCTCTGGTACTGGGATGGAGACAGGATTTGACCTTCAATCTGTGGGAGGTGACTCAAAGTCCCAGAGTGGTGAAACTTTCTGTTGACAACCTCAGATCGATTACTGATAATCAGATAGTATTAAGAAAACTTGCTACATATGCCACTTGTATTTAGTTTATAAAAATACTGGTTGAGCCATGTGCTTGGGTGTCTAGGGGCCAAACACACACGGGCCCCAGGCAGGGAGGGCAGTACATCAGGATCACCAAGTTATACCTGAGCACATAATCCAAAAGAGAGCTTGGATTGGCTAGATGCAAACTGGAAAAAAAGGCTTTTTTTGCATACAAATATAACTTGTCTCATTAAGTACAATATATATGTAACTGAACCGTTCATCTCTATTCACCAATTAAACATAGCTGAAGGAATAAAAAGTGTTGGGAAGTTTTTAAATTAAATTAAGACAAGGGGACCCTGGGTGGCTCAGTTGGTTGAACATCAGACTCTTGATTTTGGCTCAAGTCATGATCTCCTGGTCATGAGATCGAGCTCTGCGTGGGGCTCCGTACTGAGCGTGGAGCCTGGTTGGGATTCTCTCCCTCCCTCTCTTTCTGTCCCTCACATGCTTGTGCATGTGCTCTCTCTCTCTCTCTCTCTCTCTCAAAATAAATAAATACACATTTAAATTAAGAGAAGTCCCCTAATTCAAGGAATTTATATTCTAAAAAAGAATATGCTATAACAAAAATAATGTTTAAAATGTACATCAGAGGGGCGCCTGGGTGGCGCAGTCGGTTAAGCGTCCGACTTCAACCAGGTCAGGATCTCGCGGTCCGTGAGTTCGAGCCCCGCGTCAGGCTCTGGGCTGATGGCTCAGAGCCTGGAGCCTGTTTCCGATTCTGTGTCTCCCTCTCTCTCTGCCCCTCCCCCGTTCATGCTCTGTCTCTCTCTGTCCCAAAAATAAATAAACGTTGAAAAAAAAAATTAAAAAAATAAAAAAATAAAAAAAATAAAATGTACATCAGAATTGAATAAGCACATAATTCTACACTAGAACAGGCACAGCACTGCAAGGATTCAGAAGAAAGGCATATGTCTCTGCACTAGACTTGGAGCCAGAAGGTTTTGCATTACGGCCCTGCCCCTGAAAAAGAAGTGAGCCTTCGATAAATCACTTAAATGATCTAATTTAATTTGCTCATTTGCAAAACAGATGTACTATTACCTATTTCAAAGGATTACTTTAAAAGTTAAAGAATATAATAAATGCATAAAATTTTTGTGAACTATTAAGAAAATCTACACATATGAAGACATTACCAAAGATAAAAAATATTTAACTGGGAAAAACAGCATTTGAGCTATATGAAAGGACAGGAACCACAGAAAGTGGAAGAGGATAGCATCCCAGAGGAGAGAAGAAGTGAAGTGTGTAGAAGATAAATTGGCAGCGATGCTTAGAGAATAGATCTTCCTGTTAACTCACTAGTAAAACATGTGTGGTAAATAGTTAAATATTTGACTGAAAGGTGAAAAAAAAATAATGTAGCATGAATGCCAGATTAAGGAGTTACAACTTTATTTGGTAGACTCTAAGGAAACACTGAAAGGCTTAAGGTTATTTTTTTATATGATCAGAAATATGTTAATGAAACACTAAAACTTTGTGGGATGGATGAGCGAGCAAAACCTAGAGATGACACGATCTCTTAAAAATTATTGAAACAGCTCAGACAAGAGATGAAAATGAAAGGCCCACTTTTACTCCAGCAACTCCATGTCTAGGATCCATTATATGCTAATATTGATAAATTTACATTTAAAAATGTGTGTAAAGAATAAATTGTATAATTGTTTCATAACAGTGATATTGCTTTTAAAAATGGAAACTACTGGGACACCTGGGTGGTTCAGTCAGTTAAGCGTCCCACTTCAGCTTAAGTCATGATCTCATGAGTTTGAGTTCATGAGTTTGAGCCGTGTCAGGCTCTGTGCTGATAGCGTGGAGCCTGGACCCTGCTTCGGATTCTGTGTCTCTGTCTCCCTCTGTCTCTGCCTCTTTCCTTCTCATACTCTGTCTCTGTCTCTCTCTCTCTCTCAAAAATAAACTTTTAAAAAAGTGGAAACTACCTAAATGTTATCAAGGAAATATTAGATAAATTACAGAGCATCCATTGTACACAATGCTATTCAGGAAATTAAGACAAAATTAAAACTACGTAAAGTGACATGGAAATATTTCTAAAACAAGTTAAATAGAACAGCAAGTCAAAGAATGAGGCATAAAGTAAAATCACATTGAAGTGTCTTAATGTACATATTTTGATATGTATACACCTTAATGAATGACATTAGAATGGATGGAGCATATCAGAATATGAACAAAAGTGAATGCTGAAGAAAGGAGTCGGGGCAGAAAGAAGTATGAAGGAGAATTCTCACGTATTTTTTTTGTACATTTCTACATGTCACTCAACACTGCTCTACACACTGGGAACAAGACTGTAAATAAGACAAACAAGGTTACTGTCTCCATGTTGCTTCCATTTTGGTTATGAGAAATGGATAATGTGTAGATAAACAAGATATCCTATGAATTTAAGTATTACACAGAGAATTAAAACAGAGAAATGTGATAGGGAATAATTTAATGTATACTTCAGATTGCATGATTTTTTTTAGTTTTCTATTTCCACAAATTCAGTGACTTAAAACTATATCCACTTATTATCTTGGTTTCCATGGGTCAGGTTTTCTGGGTCCTCTGCCCAAGTCTCACCAAGCCACATGCAGGCAAGGTGTTGGCCGAGATGAATTCTTTTGGGCATTCAGGGCCTTTGTCCATGCTCACCAGATTGTTAGAAGGACCCATTTTCTCAAGGTTCCATGACTGGGAGACCTCGCTTCTTAGTGGATATCAGCTGCTGGAGATGACAGCACTTCTGTGCCTCATGGACATCTCCATAGGTAGTTCACAACAAGACTGTTTCTTCCAGGCTAGCAAGAGTCTTTTACACTCCAGTCTGCTAAGATGAAATCTTATAGAACCTAATGTGGTTATGGGAGTGGCATCCCATCACCTTTGCCATTTTCTATTGATGAGAAACAAATCAAGGATTCCATCCACACTTAAGGGGATAGGATGATACAAGAGGGTGATTCAGTGGGCATCACCTTGGGGCATGCCTGCCACAGCCCTTCTGCACAGGTGACATTTAGGTTGAGCTCTGAACAACCAGAAGTAGGCAGCTGGATTGGAATCTGTAATGGACCACCCAGAGTTCCCTGAGGACAGACAGATATTTTCCCAGCTGCTAGAAGTGTTGCTGGTTGAGAGCTTTTATTTGGGTTAAGTTAATTAAACAAGGAGACCATTAGACAGGTAGCTCTAATGTGGCAGCCTATGAAAACAAACCATAATCAAATCTATAAATGCCTCAAAATTACAATTAAACTTAAGAACAACCAATCACAAATAGTCAACTAGGCTTTAAGCTATAGCCAATAAATAATTTTGTTACATTGCTTCTGCCTTTTCTTTATAGAAGCCCTTCCCCAACTCCTATCAGTAGAGCACTCCTAATCACTTCCACTTTGGAACTACTTGATTCAAATTGATTCTTGCTCAAATAAATTCAAAAATTTTAATATGCTTCAGCTTATCTTTTAAGAGCAGTTAGTCCTCTCCAGACATCTCCCTCACTGGAGAGAGCAGCTTTGCCCAAGATCACAGCCCTTCCAAGAACAGCTTTCATTCAATAACTGTTAATAAAGGAGAATAAAGGCCAGGTCCTCTCAGCCCAACTCTAGACATTCTGGAAGAGCCAGCCCAGCCTCAAATTTCCTGATAGGGTCACCTAAGGCCTTGATTAACGCTGTGTAGCAACCCAACTTCTCTCTCTGCCTACCTTGCTTTCCTCCCTTGCACAATCTTGATCCCAAGAGCATTCCCTAATAAACTCGCTCCATCCTAATTTCCCCCTCAGAGTCTGTTTCCTGGGAAACTGAACCCCCAGCCCTAGCTCTGACACAATTAGTGTGATAATTATTCCAGGAAGAGGACACTGGGAGGACTACTGGTCTTCAGACTTCTCAAGTAAGAAGGACAGGCAAAAAACCCAAAAAAAAGTGATTGAATTTGGAGTTTAACTGATCAAAAAAATGGCTCAAGTTGAGGTCATAAAATTAGGCCAGAAGGAGAAACCAGTGTTAGATCATGCAGGGCTGTGCAAGTGAGGGTATGGAGGTTTGAGTTTTGAATGTGGATTTTGAATGTGATTTTTGAATGGAAAGCCATATTTATTGTACTTGTAAATTAAAATTTTAAAAGCCAATAAAAACCAATCCAAAGTGATGATTAAAATATGCAAATAATGAGAGAATAGATGATAGATGAATTTGATAATAGATCAATTAAAGAAAAAGAAAAAAGAAACCTTGGAAATAAAATATGGAAGTTTCTCATCAATGCAATGGACAAATAAGAGGGATAATTAGGTTATTTATTACCAATTCTGATTTAATTTTTTAAGTTTATTTATTTATTTTTAGAAGGGGGAAGGGCAGAGAGAGAAAGGGAGAGAGAGAATCCCTAGCAGATATTGTGGAGCCTGACACTGGGCTCGATCCCACAAAGAGTGAGATCATGACCTGAGCTGAAATCAAAAGTCAGATGCTCAACTGAATGAGCCACCCAGGGACCCCACTTCTGATTTAGTTTTAATAAAGAGTAATTGAGGCAATGATTTTGATAAACCTGTATTTGAAAAATTCTTATTGATGTCTCCATATATCTTTAAATTCAGCACTTTTGAATGAACATATCCTTTGCAAACAATGCCAAGACTGCTGACCCACTAAATATGGCACCCTATCAGGAAATAACACTTAAATAGACCCTAAAATCTATACTGTTCAATTCTCTCAAGCTGTCAGTGTATGCCTGCAAAGAATAAGTCTTTTCTCTGCCATACACAAGACGAAGAAAGGTCTGCACTAGAAAGTTCAGATGGCTTTATCAACAATGGGGTCCATTCAAAAGCAGAGGAATCTGACAGAAAAGATGTTTGAGAAGCGAATTTGAAGAATTTCATAAATTCCCCTTTCCATTTCTTTCCACTTAAAGACAATTCGAATAGCTTGCTTCTACCCTATAAGACAAGATAGTATTGAGCTTTTAACCTTGACAGAGAGAAAAACTGCAATCTCATTGTGTAGGAGGCTTCCTGCTGAGTGCCACCAGCAACTTAAAATTCTTTCTCAAGTGGAAAGATGAAAATTCTTGGCAAATTTTATCAGTAAGAGTCAAACATTAGATTTCTGAGACTTAAAGATAGAATTATATTAAAATTCCAATAAATTCCCTCCATGCACTACTAATATTAAGATTTCAGTCATTCGAGTGATGCAAAAATGTATTTCAAATGGATACTAATTACTTTCAACCCACGTAGCTAATGAGCCACAGAGTCTATAAACACACAGATGAAAAATAGTTTTCCTTATTTATTCATCAACTCAGTTTTAGGGTTTTGGCAAAATGAGTTAACTGTAGACACAGTTGGCCTTAACTGTATTAATTAATAATGAGGGAGGAAATTAACCTCTGTGTAGGATTTTTTATCTACAAGGTGCTTTCATAGGCACTCCTTCACTGTTATAACAATACTGTGAAGTAATAAAAAGTAAATATTATTCTCACTTTACAAATGAGAAAAGAAGTTCAGTGACATCAAATACCTCATCCAATATCACACAGTCAGTAAATGACAGGAAAGAGATAAAATCCACTTCTGTCCATTTTACATACTCATGAAGCCTACATAACAATCCATACTGGTATTATTACTGTGGAGGTTGCATCCTCCTTAGCACTACTGATACCCCTTAGATGTCAGGCAACGAGCTAAAGGTACCCCCTAGATATCATCAGAAAAACTCTGACATTAGACACTTTTATAGCTGTAGTACTGTGAAACATTTTAAAAGAGTAAGTCACTGCTATCCAATTTCAGCCTCTTTCATTAATGACCATTGATTTTCTGAATATCGCCTCTTTAATATCTGAAACCTTTTTAAAAAAAATAGGATATATGTAATTATTAGTGAAAGATGTAGCATCTGTGCTTAAATGTATATTGCTGAACGGAAACATGGATTAACTGTAAACAGGCACAAAGGAACTTTGGGAGAAACAGAAATGTTTTAAAAACTAGAACTTAATGAAGTTTGCATGACTCTATAAATTTATTAAAATTATTGAGTTGAACACTTACAATGTGAATTTCGTGGTATGTAACTTACACATCAGTAAAGCTGCTTTAAAAACAGTAAGAAAAAATGAGGGGAATGTGTATTACTGTTAAATATTAAAATATGAATATATTAATATAAATAAATTAATATCACATTTGAAGGAAAGAAGACTACAAAGTCACTGAGTACCTGAATTTAAGAGAATGAGCATGTGGGGCCTAAAGAAAGAACACAAAGGGGAAATAATACCATCAGGCATTCTGTAGCACTTTCCCTCTTACACTGCCCCGTGGCAAAATTACTATCTAATTTGATCATCACAAAGCCTCCATTTTATATCCCCATGAGGAAAAAGAAGTATGGAGAGGGAAGGTGATTTGACCAAGATCACAGAACTAGTGTCAGAGCTAGATTTCACACTCAGCCTCTAGAATGTAACCCTTACATTCCAAAGAAGTTGGATTTGTTCAGGCTCATTCTGGTACTGTTCTATCTGTTCTAACCACTCATTCAATCCACTTTGCCAGACATGGCTAGCCATTTCATTGTCATGTATAATCCGATGAGGCAGAAATTGTCATTGTGATTTTGGTGTCATGTGAGTCTCTCCGGGCCTGACCAAACTATGGGAATAAACAAGGGTCTTCTGAACATCAACCCAAATTCTCCTGGCACTTACTGACACTGACCTCATGGGATCCTAAACACTTGAAAAAATTTACCTCTTCAAAATGTTTCTGAGAATCCCAAGGATTACATTCAAATTGAAGCTCTGAGAGGCTGCTTGGTCATTCTCCTGGGACAGCAATGTCTCCATCTAGGCTTTTCAGCGCCAGACGAAGATGTGCAGGGGTCTCTTGAATGTCTCAATGCCCCTCATCCTCTTTGTGTAAGGAATCCCAACACAATGTTGCTCGTCCATCAATATTTTTAAATATCATTAGTAAAACAAGCGGTTCCATTTTTTTGTTGTTGTTGTTGTTGTTCTTCTAGTTCCAGACACAAGCCACTGGCCTTGCATGAACTCATGTGCCACTCACCAATTGGAACTCAGGACCACTGCTTTCCTAAAATGTCCAAGGTTTTGTTGCTGAGTGCAGCTCACCATGCCTGCCTTCGTCTTGGCTTATTATAAGCCAAGAGCTTTCACTCACTGGGACCCTTGGTAATCCATTCACCCCCATCACTTCCCCAACTATGTTTATACAGTTTGAATCCCTGTTAGACTGTGTTGCAGCTCTGCTATATGAGATATTCTGCTGTGCTGGAGCCCATCATGTGCCTAAAGAACAATACACTGAACAGGGCATAATACTTTGAAGTAGCATTTCTTTTGTTACACTGACCCTGTTAAATACATCACTTAAAAAAATGTTTATTTATTTATTTTGACAGAGAGATTGTGTGCAAGCAGAGGAGGGGCAGAGAGAAAGGGGGAGTGGGAATCCCAAGCAGGCTCCATGCTGCCAGCACAGAGCCCAGTATAGGGTTAGAACTCATGAACTGTGAGAACATAACCAGAGCCGAGATCAAGAGTCAGATGTTCAGCCAATGAGCCCCCAGTTACCCCTAAATACATCATTTTAAAGTACTTTTTTAACATCACAAAAAATTATTATTTGTTAAATTCTATAAATATATATCCATATATAATTCTATAATGTAAGCTTTGTGATTATAAACAAATGAGTCAATAAATGTTTACTCAATTCTCCGTATTCCTAATTTTTTAACCGATCATGTTTAACAACTCAAATTTAAGTTTAGCTTTTTCAAATAATATATCGCAAATTTGATGACTACATTGAAAGTCAAGCAAAAGTGATAAAATCAAATATATGTCTTTTAAATGTAGCAGAACAGTTCACCTTTGAAATAAAATGTATTTTTTTAATCTTTTCTCTGGCCGTTAGGAGAAATCTAGAGAGATAAAGTAACTCATTTGTTGGAGACCTCAGTAAACAACAACAATACTTACATGATTCTCCAAATAAGCCTTAAAAAAACTGAGCACATAGACAAACTACCCAGCTAAATTTCAGGATGCACATAATTCCCAATTGTTAATTTATATTTTTGATCTCATTTTTATGCCTGAATAATCAACTTATGCTTGGCTATGTATTTTTGCACTAAACATATTTAAGAATAGAACATTTATAATTTGATACTATTGACTAAAATTTTAATCTGGATTGGTCTGCATTTGTCTTACATTTGAAATTACTAAACTTTCCTGTATTTGTTTAAAATAACTTACAAAATAGTATCCTAAAAGTGCATTGTAATATCTCCCATAACGATACAGGGAGTTTTTTTTTTTTTTAAGAATAATATATTTAGGGGTGCCTGGGTGGCGCAGTCGGTTAAGCGTCCGGCTTCAGCCAGGTCACGATCTCGCGGTCCGTGAGTTCGAGCCCCGCGTCAGGCTCTGGGCTGATGGCTCAGAGCCTGGAGCCTGTTTCCGATTCTGTGTCTCCCTCTCTCTCTGCCCCTCCCCCGTTCATGCTCTGTCTCTCTCTGTCCCAAAAATAAATAAAAACGTTGAAAAAAAATTAAAAAAAAAAAAAAGAATAATATATTTAAAATGAAGATTCAAACCTAGCCAGATTCTCTTAGGATCTCAAATGATTTCTCATGTGTAAACTATTTCACTAGAGAAGCTGTATGGATGCACACAAAGCAGTTAATAAAGGACCTTCAGCCTGCTGAGGCTCTTAGAGAAGCAGAATAACCTGAAATAAACTTTAGGTTACTGGGAAAATATAGTTAATGAAAAAAACATATTGAGTGTTCTTGAGAGGGATTATTATATATTTTAATTAAAGTATAGTTGATACACAATGTTATATTAGTTTCAGATGTACAACATAGTGATTTGATAATTCTATACATTATGCTATGCTCATCACAAGTGTAGCTACCATCTGTTACCATACAATACTATTACAATACCATTGACCTTATTCCCTATGACCTTTTATCCCCATGACTTATACTTTCCATAATTGGAAGCCTATATTCTCCAACCCCCCTTCACCTACTTTGCCCATTCCTTTGCCACTCTCCCCTCTGATGATCACTAGTTTGTTCTCTGTGGTTATCGATCTGTTTCTGCTTTTTTTTGTTTGTTCATTTGCTTTGTTTTTTGAATTCTACATACAAGTGAAATCATATGGTCTTTGTCCTTCTGGTATTGTTTTTGATAAATGCCTTAAAATAGTAAATTATTTTAACTTTATTTTACTTTAATATAAACATATTGTAATATTTACACATTATTAATGTATTCACTGTTTCAACAAATATTTCCTGAGTGCCTGGGAGAGGCACTTAGCTATGAGTTGGCAGGAAATAAGAAAAAAAAAAAAAAAAAAACAAAGGCCCTTGTCTTCATAGAATTTGCTTTACAAAGAAAAAATAGAGAAATAAGCAAAATAAGTGAATAGTTTGTCAGATGGTGAAGAAGTGCTGTGGAAAAAAAAAAAAAGCATAGAAGGATTATGGGAGTCAATGGAGTAGTTGTAATTTAAAAGGATGGTCATGGGGCGCCTGGGTGGCTCAGTCGGTTAAGCGACCGACTTCAGCCCGGGTCACGATCTCGCGGTCCGTGAGTTTGAGCCCCACGTCGGGCTCTGGGCTGATGGCTCAGAGCTCAGAGCCTGGAGCCTGCTTCCGATTCTGTCTCCCTCTCTCTCTGCCCCTCCCCCGTTCATGCTCTGTCTCTCTCTGTCTCAAAAATAAAATAAACGTTAAAAAAATAAAAGCTAAAAAAAATAAAAGGATGGTCATTGAAAAGGTGACATTTGTACAATGGCCTGAAGATGAGCAAACCAGTCTTGTAGCTATGTAGAAAGAAAGAAATTGAGGACAAGAGAACAGCAACTGTTAAGGTCTTATAGCAGGAACATGCCTGGTAGGAAGACAGTATACATATGGTGAAGAGAACAGGGAGAAAAAACTAGAAAGGAAGTCAGCTGTGTGAGTATGCACATGCATATATGTTAGTGCTTATGGGATGCTTTAGGCCATTATAAGAACTTTGACTTTTGTCTGAGTAAGATAGGAAGACATTGAGTAAGACAGGAGAGTTTTGAACAAAGAAGAAACATGAACTACTTTATATTCTTAAAACAATTATCCTATTTTGTTGAAAATAGACTCGAGAAAGTCACACATACAAAAGTAATAGACCAGGGAGGAGGCTATGCGAATATAATGCAGGAGAGATGATAATGCAATGAATCAGGGCCATAGAAATGGTGATAATGCATTTTAAAGGCAAAGCCAAGAGAATGGTCTTCCATATTGGATTAGATGGTAGGAGAAAGAGGGGGGAGAGAACTAATTTTTAACCTGAGAAACTGAATGAATGGATAATACTAAAAGGGTATTTGACAGATCAAAAGGGTAACAGAATGTCAGGAATTTAGTCTGGGTCATGTTAAGTTTGAGCTAGCTGTTGGACAGTCAAGTGGAGATGTAGAGTAGGTGGCCTGGACCAGAAATGTTGTGTATGTGAGGCTTTAGATAGATAATAGATAACAGATAGATGGTTTTTTAAGACCATGGCACTGGATGAGCTCACTAACAGCAGACAGTTTAGGTAGAAAACACACCAGGTACAAGAATTGAGTGCCGGGGTACTCTAGTTGGAAGTTGAGAAGAGAGGAACCAGCAAAAGCATTGGAGTTGCCTTACACGCATCTTAAAAAATTGTCTAAACAAGGACATTCTGTTCTTCTCAATCCCAATTCCACAATGTTTTTGTGAGGAGAAGGGAGAACACATAGCCAAGAACCAGGTACCATTTATAGTCACTCTCTATGAGAATCATGAATCTATAGTCATCTTCGTGGTCAAACTCTTGTAGCTCATTCCAGGAAAAACTGTCAGGAAGCAGTGGAGGTCAAGAACTGAAAAGTATAATCAGAAGGTAGAACTAGCTCAGTCATCAAATCCTTCATATTCATTCAGCTAATAATGATTGAGAGCCAACCTTGTGAGTTACTGTCCCAGGTGCTGAACTCAGAGTGCTCACTAAATCAGAGACCATTGCTAATCCTACAAATGCAAAAATTTTATAAGTATACATCATAATGATATAATACCCTTTACAATAATGGCAAAATTTTTTGATCAAAAAGTGTATATGTCAAGCACTATATAGACAGATTGCATTAAATAAAGATGACAGCAATAACATCTTCTATCCCATAAGCTCTCCTGCAATGTGATTTTGCCCATTCCCAGGTGGACTCTTATTCATCTTTTCTTGGTATCTAGGTTGGACTTAAGGGCCGGGTTTTTTTGGCCAGTTTTAACCAAAAGAACATGAGGAAGTGACTTTGTGTGACAACTAAAGCTAAATAAGTAAAATTAACCATCTTCCACCTGGTTCTCTTAGAACACTTGCTTTCCAGACATTCCTCTTAAGACTCTCCCTCTTGAGGGGCACCTGGGTGGCTCAGTCGGTTATGTGTCTGACTTTGGCTCAGGCACAATCTCACAGTTTATGGGTTCAAGCCCTGCCTGGGGCTCTGTGTTGACAGGTCAGAGCCTGCTTAGTATCCTTTGTCCCCCTCTTTCTGCCCCTCTCCCACTCTCTATCTCTCTCAAATAAATAAATAAACTTTACAAAACCATTTTATAGAAGACAAAGTAGAGGAGCCTGCTTCACTCTGTCTCCCTTTCTCTCTGCCCCTCCCTACTTGCACTCTATCTCTGTGTCTCTTAAAAATGAATAAATGTTTAAAAAAAAGTTAAAAAGACTCTCCCTCTTGAAACCCAGTCACCACACTCCAAGAAGCACAAGTCACATAGAGAAGCTATATGAAGGAGCTCCAGTGAACAACCACAGGGGAGCCTGTTCTCCAGGTCATTACAATCAGATATGTCAGTAAAGTATGCTCCATATCATTCTGCCCTCAGCATTTGATGCATTCTCAGCTATCTGAGTCTTCCAAGCTCAGGCTGCTGGTTTCAATATTCTCCAACCAAATTTATAAGCATAATAAAATACTTCCCATTTTGTGTCAATGAGTTCTAAGGGTGGTGTATCAAGCAGAAATAAATGGCAGGAAGAGTAATGTTAAGTATTTTTGTCACATTATCTCATTTAATTATCAAAAGAAATCTATTAGCTGGATATCATTATTGTCTGCATTTTACAATGGGAAAATGGGGACTGAATCTTAAAGAACTGTTAATGCAGCTAATAAATGGTACTGCCATAATTACAGAACTAGACATTTTGAAAACAGCACTATGATATATACTACAGGTAAAAAAACTCTGCAAAGCGCTGAAATAAGATATAAATACATGAAATAACCTGTTTTTGAAACTTCTATAAGCAAAATAAGGAGTCAAGACACGTATATGTAGCAATTGCTTTCTTCTAAAAATCTGTAATTCAATGGCAAATGGTGCATTCATTCATTAATCAAGCATTCAATAAGTGGCCACTGGGTGCCTAACATTGTATTAATCAGAAAACCAGGGAATGGTATAGGCAGAAAGAACAATAAGTAGTGAAATGAAAGAGAGGACTCCTTTATAAATCACCCATTTGTATTCTATCCTAGAAGTAAGATATCTACAACACGTTGCTAATAAAAGAAAAAAACATAGAAGGATTGAAAATTTGTGAACATAGTTCATCAAAGTGATCCATGAATCATGCACAGAAAACAGGTTCTAAAAGATTACATAAAGTATGGAAGAAATAAATAAAATAAGTATATATGTTCTTATGTGGGAGAAGGAAGAGGAAGATACAGAAGAAAGCATGCATAGGGTTGCTACTAAAATAAATTGAAATTGATATGAAATATGTCACACTTGAAGTTATTCATATTTAGAGGAATGGTTTACATGCATAGTTTTAAGGTTCTGCTATATAATTTTTAATTTTATCGACAAATTTTACATTTGAAGTTCTGAGGAATAAAAAACAGGTTTTGTCCATAGTACTAGGGAAAATAAGGATGGCATTTTATTTTATTTTATTTTCAACGTTTATTTATTTTTGGGAGAGAGAGAGACAGAGCATGAACGGGGGAGGAGCAGAGAGAGAGGGAGACACAGAATCGGAAACAGGCTCCAGGCTCCGAGCCATCAGCCCAGAGCCTGATGCGGGGCTCGAACTCACGGACCGCGAGATCGTGACCTGGCTGAAGTCAGACGCTTAACCGACTGCGCCACCCAGGCGCCCCAGGATGGCATTTTAAAAGACAGAAAATATTGTTATCTCTTCTAGATTTTCTACCTCAAAAAGCTCACATTTACTTTTTTTTTAATCTGAAAAAAAATAGAAAAAATCTAAGAAAATGACAGAGTTAGAGCACTAGTCCCCAGATTCTATGCTACTTCAGTTTGCCCAGTGAACATCTTGGGAGACCTTTGTGTTTGGTCAGAATGCATCATTATCATATATCTTTAATCTCAAATCACTGAAGATCTTAATTAGTGAAGACTGAGCGGTGTGTGTGTGTGTGTGTGAATGCGCATGTGTGTCTTTAGTGTACTGGTATGTAGCAGAAATGAGATCTTGGTCAACTCCATTTTCCACTATTAAAAACAGAAATTAAAATGCTGTGTGTGTGTGTGTGTGTGTGTGTGTGTGTGTGTGTGTGTGTGTTTACCAAACATTGCCATTGAAAATGCTATTCCAGTTTTATATAATGCAAACTTAATTATTTTAAACTCTTTTCTTCAAAGACATTAAACCACTCACAAAGGTATTCATTAATCCACATATCTCCAAGATACTGTATCTTTATTTAGCTGAACATTTGGTTCTGAAAATTAAGTCTTGTTGGCTCAGGATTTTAGCATTGCTGCATTATTTGAAAATAAGCAGAAGGTTTGTAAACAGGGGGTTTAAAAAAAATTAGAAATCTAAACTCCTAGCTGCTGAAGGAGTGCCAACCAGCATATGGAAGGATCAATGTTGAGTCTAGTTTTAATTGATCTGGTTATAGATGCAGTGACTAGAGAGGTAAGAAAGTTTCATGGCACAAGTTAATGTGCAAAATGGCTGACATAAACAGTGATCTGTCTAGTCTTCATATCTATTCAATTTAGCTTTGTGGGGTAGGAAAAATAATTTTCCCTCTACCCTTCTAGGTTCTTGGCTGAGACTCTCTCCCGCCCCCCCCCCCATAATAAAAGACAGACTAACAGAAGAAAAACAAACAGAAATTTAATAACATATATGTCTGGACTACATGGGAGACCCCAAGAAAACTGAGTAACTCTCCTAAATGGCCCAAGCCAGCACCTTAAATGACATTTGAAGCTGAAGACTAAAGAAGATTGGGGAAGGTGGTGAGCCAGTCATCTAAGTTTCTAGAGACTTACTCATCCTCCTCTTCCTGGTACAGAAAGAGAGGCACCATTAAAAATGGAGATTTCCCTTATAAATGTAAATGTCTCTTTCAAAGGGTAACTTCTACTTGGTGTTTCAGTTTATCCTGTGTGTACTATTTCTGAAAAATCATAAGTTCAAAATAATCTTTATGCCAAAGAGACATATTTTGAGGTGATAAATACCGCTCCCCTTCAGTATCTTCAACCCCATACTCCAAAATACAGGAAGAATAGTTACCAGTTAATGATAATTTTTATATTAATATTAGTAAAATAATGTGAATTTATAAATTCATGATCACTGTTATTGATTAAACGTGATTGTCAGCAGAAAATGTTGCCATTTTAAACCACAATTTAAAGTATAGTCTCTGTTCTGTGCATTTTTTTTGCATCACATTTTCTCACCATAAAATGTCTGACATTTGTTCATGAAGCATTTCTTAGGCTTCTATTATGTGCCAGGCTCTGGGGGCGAAAACCAAATGAGATACAATTCTTCTCTTAAATGAGTCACAATTAAAAAAAAATACAGCAGGTAGTAAAGTAAGTAAGTGTGCTTACAAGGCACAGATACTGATATAAAATTGTGTACCGAAACTATGGGGCACAAACGATAAAGCAAGTAACAAGTTTTCCTTGGGAGTGATGTTGGGAAGTGCTTTATAAAGGAAGGGGTTTCTGCATGGAGTCTGGAAAAGAACATGAGACAGAGAACAGTTCGAGAAAGGGCACTATGACACAAAACAGCCCAGCCTACTTCCTTTGAAAAAAATATTCTGCTTTGATAAATAGATACATAGAAGTTTGCTCAAATAGATAAAGTAGACACACATGTATAATACACACCATATGTTATGTATAATGTATACATACATATACACAACATATATATAATATGAATATACATAATAAACGGTATGTGTGTATATATGTATATGTACATATCTATAGGTACTTCTATGTATTTTTCATGCTTTAGAGCAAAGTAGCCATTTTTGCCAGCCCATGGAATGCTCTTTATTACATATACCTTTTCTGGCCTTCCATTTCTGACTTGATCCACAGTTTTGTTTCTTAAAATGCTTACTCAGTGAGCTCTCACATTTAAGAACAAAATAGTACCCAGAAAATATTTTAAATTTTAAATTTTAATCATGTTTTTATTGAGTCATTTACATAAAAATCTAAAAATATTTTTTTAAAAGAACAGTAGCCCCATCATTGTTTTGTAATAGGTACAACGTAATGCACTTACTTTCAAATACTCTGGTGCCACCCTGTGGTTCATTTCCATATGACATCCTACTGATAAATTGATCATTTTTTTATTTCATTGTAGAAAACTTTTTAAATACTATACTTCAGCATCTAACAACTACTATTAAGCATTATATTGGTATCATAAATATAATTAGTCACTATGTTTAAAAAACAAATAGTGTTTATTTTTTTCAAGGGGTTTAGTTTTGGGGATTTTTTTTTGAGGGAGAGACTAGAATAGACATGGAAATAAGTATAATACAGTGCCTTTAATAAATGTGGACCCATGTCCGTATCTTTATCATCTTTTCTGTCATAATTAAATAAAAGATTGTGTAGGTGATCCTTTGAATGATTTCATCTGTTTGGGAAAACTATAGAGATATATCCTGAAGAAAGTGTTTATTATTACAATAAAGCATTTTTCTTGCCTAATATGTGTAAATTTTCTGAGTCCCATTATCAAAACTGGCACTATCCTGTTAGGAGGCAGATAATTTATGTGCATTCCAGACCTTGGGAGTTTGATGGCACGTAGAAGCACACCACTGGACTCCACATCCCACTTCTCATAAAGCTCAAGAAAACAGCTTCCTCTTACAGAAGGAGAGAAATAATAAACTCCTTAGAAATAGCCAGCTTCGGGTCATAGAGTGGTTTTACTAAATGACTTGGCCATGGAGAATAACAGTTGCCTTGAGCTTGGAAAGAGTCATAATGAATGGGTAAGAAATGGTCCCATAAGAACCCCCATCGTAAATATGCAGGTCTGACAAGGGTTGGTAAGCAACTCTAAAACAGATCATGACTCTCTATTAAATAATCTATGACCCTACCCAAGTTAAGGCAATTTATGAAGTGAAAAACTTTTTTTTTTCTTTTTTCTTTTTTTGCTTTGCTTTGGCTCTTCAGGATCATCTGACATGAGTGCAGTTCAATTTTGTCACAGCAAAAATATATAAAATAATTATATGTCATAAGGATACAACACAATTTTAGTAAGAAAACATTTCTTTGGGACAGATTACTCTTTGGGGGACATTAAAAATTATATTGACCACCACTTCATGCAATTGTCAAGGGATTAAGAATCTAACTATGTAGTTGATTATTGTGAAATCTCTAGAACAGTCTTTTCTAATATTTGATCAAATTGTGCTATTTACATTTGAGGGGGGAAAAAGAGCATTCCGGTTTAATTTAGTAAGTAATAGTGTCAAAAGCAGAGCTCAGTTTACTTAGAACCCCCTATTCCACCTCCCCTCTATCCTTTTCTCTCTTGCCCCACGGTGCTTGAAAACAACTTCAAACATGATCTTTCCCCTCAGGCTGGGATCCTTCACCCATTTCAGTAGCCATACTTGCTAGTAGCTACTATTTGCTTTGCACTGTTTAGGTCAGTGTTTATAGTGGTGCCCCTTTAGACATTTGGGAAAGAAACAGTTATTCACTGTAAACAGCATCCCACACATTGCAGCATATTTAGCATTCCTGAGATTTAGGCACCAAATACCAGCAGTGCTCACCAGCCTTTGCTACAAAGCATAGCACTTCTATACATTTTCGGATCCTCCCTAGAGGCTTACAGCATATAGATGAGTATTGAAGTAGACACAAGAGAAATACTTATTCACTTATTCAACAAGAGTTTATCAAACATCTGTAATTAATCACATAACATAATGGGAACTCACTAATCAGAGAGACAAAATAAACATAAAATCACAATTCAGCTTAAATTTCTATAAAAATATAGACACGGTGTTAATAGAACACAAAAGAATAAAAAGACTGGGAGAATGGGGAAGGCTATAAAGAGGAGGAAAAAGAAGTGATCTCTGTTTGGAAGGGAACATAAGAATAGCCAGGGAGAAAGGAAGAACATTCTAGTGAGTGGAAACAATATGCAAAATCTCAAGTGTGTGAAAGAGAATGAGGGATAGTGATTGCAGGTCCCTGTGACTGAAACAACAGGCTTTTGAGATAGTTTGACGGGAGGAAAGTTGACTCTTGAACAACATGGGAATGAGGGGCCAGCTTGACTAGAAGCCATACCAATAACATATATAGTTTATTAACATGTATTTTTTATGTGTATTTTATGCTGTATTTTTATAATAAAGAGAGAAAAAGGAATACGTTTTAAGAAAATCATAAGAAAGAAAAGATACATTTACAGTACTGTTCTGTGTTTATTAAAAAAAAACTTGCATATGAGTGAATCTGTGCAGTTCAAACTCATGTTGTTCAGAGGTCAACTGTAGTTGGAAAGGGAAATGGAGAATGGGAAGGGGGGTGCTGGTAGTTGTAAAGGTGAATTTTAATCACTTATGGAATTTGAACAATCTTCTGCCCCTCTAATTTTACAATCCTCCTTTGAGATCTCAGCTATTCTCACACCGTCAATTATCACTTCTACATGAGTGACTATCAAACTCCATTGTCATATCTGACCCCTGTCCTGATATCCATATTACATTTTCAATTCTCCGCTCCCCTTTCTTTTAATGGTTCTACCCTAACTCCAGACTGAAAAGGTGTAAAATGAACTCCTCCTCTTTTCTTCCAAACTAGGTATTGGCTCCTCTGTCACTATTTCAAGCTTAAAGTCACTTTGACTATTTTTTTTCTTTCAGATTTCCCTGCTGTCCTAGAAATCAAATCAGTTTCTGTTCTCTAGTCTCTACTCATTTTTTTTGAACAATATCTCTTTTATAAATTTTTCTCATAAATTCCAACTGCTATAATCTAGGGGCCTCCTTGGGTTATAGTACACTTCCCCTAGCCAGTCTCCTAGCCCCAGCTTTCCACTCTCTTCCATCATTCCAGCACATTGCCACGATACACATCTAACACATTATTTTAGTTGCTTTGGTCCTGTGCTCAAAAACTGAAGCTCCAATAACAGGAAAAAAAGAAAAGTCTGCTCATCTTGGAATTCAAGGCCTTCCTCAATCTGGGCCTAACCTGATTCCCTAAGGCAATCGAGTGGCAGTCTTCAACTTTCAATGCTATCTGTTGGTAATAAGGATGATGGTAATGGTCAACAAAGATTAAGAGTTTTCTATAACTTGATATTGAGAGAAGTGCTTTAATTTTCTCATGTAGACTTTATTAAACCTCATCAGTGGGCCCTTTTCTTTTTCATTTTGCCGATGAAGAAACAGAGATTTATCTGATTAAGTTGGCCATATTTTCACAGGTAATAAATGATAAAGCCAAAATTTGACATGTGAAGTAATTTCTGATTCATAATGCCACTTTATACTTATTTTCTCCTCTCTTTCTCTTTTCCTATCTCCATTCACTCCTATTTATTCTCTGAAATGAATATGATTCTATCACCTAAATTCCTCCATTTTTTCCATCAAAATGTAGCCCATCTGTCAAATCATACTCAGAGACTACTTTCTCCATACACACTTCCCTATCAACTTAAGTCAAAGTCACCTCTCCCTCCTGTCAAGCCAGTGGTTTCCAACTTTGGCTGCACATTGGAATCACCTGTGGAGACTTGATATAATTGGTTTGGGGAACCACCTGGGCTTTCAAGATTTTTAGATCTCTCAAGGTGATTGCAATGTGCAGCCAAGGTTGAAAACATTGTTCTAAGATCTTGACTATATATATATTTTTTTCTTTACTCTACAGCTCTTTTAGCAATTAGAATCACAGGCAAACATGATTTGGAGATCAGTGATTGTATCTATAAATGAGGGTGTTGATTATCATAGTGATCTTCAAACATTTTTTGGCAAAATATTTTAAAATCTTTTGGAGACACACCAAAAATATATAAAAAACAAAGCTGAACTTCTTTTATGGAAACAGAGGAGTGAAATATCAAATCCCATTAAATTGCCTCCTTCCTCCATTACATCTCTGGTCCCCCAAGGACCTACATGAAACCTCTGAGGCACCTAGGTTCTAATCCTAAATATACTATATTATATCAACCCCTTCTGTCTGTAATAGTCTGATGTTCTATAGTACCATAAATGAAAGATGAATTATCTATATGTTAGCTGTATTATTGGGCTATTTCTCTCCCAATAATGTATTATTTAGCTAATGGAGCTTCTATTTCTTAGGGAATTATATTTATCCAAAAAATAATAATAATAGTATTTTCAAATGACTTAGAAATGGCAAAATGTACCAAACATCATATTAATATTTAAAATTCACAGCCACCTCTGAGGACAAATAGTAGTATAACCCTTTTGCCGGTGCAGAAACAGAGGGATGAGGGGTTAAGTGACTCACCTCAAGTTGTGGTACATTTGAGTGCCATACTTCCCACTCTGAATCCAGTTTATTCTATTTTTTATAAATATTTTATGAGTCTCTCCTTCACCTACCACCATGGGCTTAAAAACATTTCCACTAATGAGTAGCACAGAGCTATCTCTAAGGTACTTGGAACCAAAGTTAAGCCAGAATTTAGTATAATAGACAATTCACAACACATATCCAGAGATCGGCGGGGGAATAAAACCACACAATAGGGTTTTGCATTCACAAAAGGTAAAATATGCTGGAGAATTTTTTAATGACAGATATAAAATAAAATTATTTGTAGCAAAAAAATAACATATTGAACTTCAATTCCACCTAACAAGTAAAGATTAAAGAAGAAGAAAATCAATGAAGAAAACCCATTAAAGGGAAGAAATAAAAGATCAGAGTAGAAATAAATGAAACAGAGACTAAAAAGATAACAAAAAAGGTCAATGAAACTAAGGGCTGGTTCTTTGTAAAGATAAACAAAACTAGCAGACTTTTAGCTAGACTCCAAGAAAAAGAGAAAGGGTTCAAATAAATAAAATCATAAATTAAAAAGAAGTTACAAGTGATACCACAGAAATACAAAAGATCATAAGAGACTACTGCAAACAATTATACACCACCAACTTGGAAAACCTAGAAAAAATGGATAAATTCCTAGAAACATACAATCTTCTAAAACTGAATCATAAATAGAAAATCTGAATAGACCAATTGCTAGCAATGAATTTGAATCAGTAATCAAGTATCTCCCAATAAACAAAAGTCCAGGACCAGACAGCATCACAGGTAAATTCTGCCAAATATTCAAACATGTAATACCTATCCTTATCAAACTCTTCCAAAAAATTGGAGAGGAGAGAATGCTTTCAAACTCAATTTATGAGTCCAGCATTACCCTAATAATAAAACCAGACAAAGACACCATACACAAAGAAAAACTTATAAGCCAATATCCCTGATGAACATAGATGTAAAAATTCTCAATAAAACTAACAATCCAAATTCAATAATACATAAGAAGGATCATACATCATGATCAAGTGGGATTTATTCCAGGGATGCAGTGGTGGTTTAACATACACAAATCAATTAATGTGATACACCACATGGACAAAATGAATAATAAAAATCATATGATCATCTCAATAGAAGCAGAAAAAATATTTCACAAAATTCAACATCCATTTACCAGAAAAACTCTTCACAAAATGGGTATAGAGGGAATATACCTCAATATAATGAAGGCCACAAATGAGAAACCCACACAGAATATCAAACTCAACCTGTTTATACTCTTAGAAGCAAGATGCCTACTCTCATCACTTTATTCAACGCAGTACTTGAAGTCCTAGAAATTAGTCAAGAAAAAGAAATAAATGGTATCCAAATGGCAAGGAAGAAGTAAAACTGTCATTATTTGTAGATGTCATGATTTTATACACAGAAAGCCCTAAAGACTCCACCAAAAGGCTGTCAGAACTAACAAGTGAATTCAATAAACTTGCAGGATGCAAAATCAATATACAGAAATCTGTTACATTTCTATACTCTAATAATAAACTACTGGAAAGAGAAATTAAGAAAAAAATCCCATTTACAATTGCATCAAAAAGAATAAAATACCTAGGAATACATTTAACCAAGGAGGTCTAAGACCCATACATTGAAAACTATAAAGCAGAGATTAAAGGAATTGAAGACACAAATAAATGGAGAGATAGTCTGGTCTCATGGATTGCAAGAACACTGTTTAAATGTCCATTTTAGTCAAATTCAATCTACAGATCCAATGCAACATCTATCAAAATCCCAATGGCATTTTTCACAGAAATAGAACAAATAATCCCAAACTTCATATGGAACCACTTAAGACCCCAAATACTCAAAGCAATCTTGAGAAAGAGGAACAAAGCTGGAGGTGTCACATTCTCTAATTTCAAAATGTTCTATAAACCTATGGTAATCAAAACAGTATGATACTATATTTAGAACAGACACACAGATCAATGGAACAGAATAGAGAGTCCAGAAATTTACCCACACATATATGATCAATTAATTTACAACAAAGGAGCCAAGAGTATACAATAGGGTAAGGACAGTCTCTTCAATAAATGGTGCTCAGAAAACTGGACAGTCACATGTAAAAGAATGAAACTAGACCACTGTCTTACACCATTCACAAAAATGAAATGCAAATGGGTTACAGACTTGAATCTAAGATCTGAAACGATAAGACTCCTAGACGAAAACATAGGCAATAAGCTCCTTGACATCAGTCCTAGTGACGTTTTTCTGGATCTGATGCCAAAGGGAAGGGTGATAAAAAGCAAAATTAAACAAATGGGACTACATCAAAGTAAAAAGCATCTTCACAGTGAAGGAAACCATCAACAAAATGAAACAACAGGCTACTGAATAGGAGATGTTTGCAACTCATATATTCAATAAGGGGTTAATATCCAAAATATATCAGGAACTCATGCATCTCAACAACAAAAACAACAACCAAACAACCCAATTAAAAAATGGACAGAGGATCTGTATAGACATTTTTCCAAAGAAGACATACAGATAGCCAACAGGCATATGAAAAGATGTTCAACATCACTAATCATCAAGGAAATACAAATCAAAATCACAATGAGGTATCACCTGACACCTATTAGACTGACCGGCTATTATCAAAGACAGAAAATAACCAGTGTTGGAGAGGATGTAGAGAAAAAGGAACTCTTGCTCCCTGTTGGTGGGAATGTAAATTGGTGCAGCCACTATAATAAACAATATGGAGATTCTCTCCCAAATTAAAAATAGAACTAGGGGTGCCTGGGTGGCTCAGTTGGATAAGCACGACTTTTGATTTTGGCTCAGCTCACGATCTCACAATTTGTAAGTCTGAGCCCCACATGGAGCTCCATGATGACAGTGCAGAGACTGCTTGGGATTCTCTCTCTTCCTCCCTCTCTCTCTCTCAAAATAAATAAATAAAAGCTTTAAAAAATAAATTAATTAAATAAAATAAAAGCTTTAAAAATAAATAAAAATAAAAATTAGAACTATGTGATCCAATAATTCTACTTCTGGGCATTTACACAAAGAAAATTAAAACACAAATTTGAAAAAATATCTGCACCCTTATGTTTATTGCAGCATGGTGTATAATTAATTGCCAAGATATGGAAAGAATCTAAGTGTCCAAAGATGGATGAATGGATACAGAAGATGTGATAGATGATAGATAGATGATAGATAGATACATAGATACATAGATATACACATACAATGGAACACTACTCAACCATAAAAAAAGAAGGAAATCTTGCTGTTCACAATAACCTGAATGAAACTTGAAGATATTACGCTAAGTAAAATAAGTCAGATGGAGAAAGACAAATACCAGATGATTTCACTTACATGTGAAATCTAAAAAAGCAAAACAAATTAACAAACACAACAAAATGAAAATAAGCTCATAAGAGAATAGATTGGTGGTTCCCAGAGGAGGAGGGGTTTTGGGGTGGTTAAAACCAGTGAAGGGGCTCAACTGAATGGTGATGGATAGTGATTAGACTTACAGTGATCATCACTTGGTAGTGTATACAAACATCGAGTTGTAATGTTGCATGCCTGAAGTTTATGTAACATTATAGACCAATTTTACCTCAAGAATAATAATAATAAAAGAAAACCTGTTATTTCAAAACAGATCATCTTGTAGCAAAAGAAAGAAAATTTTTAAAATGTTCAGACATGGGTGTCTCAGTTTTCTGAGAAAGCTCAGCTCACTACAACTCGCTTTTATTCTCATTTTAGTTCCTTCTCTCTTCCCAACAGAACTTTTACGGTCTGAGGATCAGTGCAGAGGTCTGCCATATTAAACTGTCACAAGAATACAGGGATAAAAGATTCCTGATAGTGGGGAAAGCTTAGGTGAATAATCCATCAGTGAAGTGCCATCACTAAGTCAAGCTAATAACACACATAGAAGGACATACATTCATCCGCAGGAACAGAATCCTTTCAGTGTAATATATCTTATTACTTGTACCAACAGTCTTTAAGTTTGAAAGGCACATGCTACCCAAGAAATTACAGAATAATTGCTTTTTTTTATTAACAGTGAAATAAAAAGAAACTGATAGCAACAGAACCAAATGACTGAAGACTTATTTAAAAGAATTTATTTCAATATTAAACTTCTAGTTCATCAATGAAACATACATCTGCTCTCAATTCTTCAATCTCTGTAAGAAAAAAAGTATAAGGATTAGGAAGTTGGTCATGTATATTTAAATTTATATGGATTTGTATAATATTTCTTCAAATTGAACTTACCTAATAATTTTTCCTTAATTATGTTTAGAAAATACTACTTTAATCCATTTTAAACAAAAACTTTATTAAATATAATGGATATTTAGCTTCATTGGGGAAAGTTTTTAGGTTAACATTTACATAATTTAGGGGAAAATACGCAGAGTTATGATTTGGACACAATGTGTTGAATGTTTAACTGCCGTTAGCTCTCTTTGGAGGGAATCGGCCTAGGAATTTCATATGCATACATTTCAGTCTTGGGCACAGCTGTTTGGAGCAGGGGTGGGTGTTGGACCCTAAGGCAGCCATCCCTAGGTGACTGTCACAGGATCTTGTCCATAAGAAATGCTTCTATACTGGATGGTGACAATTCAACTAACACAAATGCTCTCTCTTGAAGAGTTCGAACGTGAAACATGCAAAGCTAGAGTCAGCAGCAGAAGTAAAAGCAGTTGAAACAGAGATGAACTGGGACATAAAATAGCAAAGCTCAGGAAGAAAGAATAATGGACCTTTCTGGAGGCAGCACAGAGAACCAGGTTGCTACCAGAGCGGTGTTCAATGCTGAGCAAAGTTCCACTTCTCCCTAGAGCATGACTGCAGAATTAGTGTTTATTTTGAATGTGGGCGTGAATATGCAGCTGTTCAAGCTATTTTCTGTTTCCCCCCTCCAACCCCCCCCCCCCCCCGGTCTGGTCAACCCAGTACTTCCTATTCTTTCTTTTTTTTTTTTTAACGTTTATTTATTTATTGAGAGAGAGAGAGAAAGAGAGAGAGAGAGAAAGAGAGAGAGAGAGAGAATGGAAAATGTGCAGAGAGAGAAGGAAAGAGAGAATCCAAGCAGGCTCTGGGTTGTTAGCACGCGACCCGACACGGAGCTTGGAGCCTGAACTCACAAAAACTCTTGACCTGAGCTGAAACCAAGAATAGGATGCTTAGATGCCCCTTCCTATTCTTTCTTAATCAAAAGCCTCTTTACTTAGCATAACTGAGCACATCTCTATAGTCCTCATAGCTTCAAGAAACCATAAGGTCAAGTGCATTAAACATCTTTAATTAAGCATAATCAATAATACAGTTAAATATCAATAGATTTCAATACCAATTGCTGTTTTTAGTAATTACACATTTTTTCGTTTTTTTTAAGTTTTTTTTTTTTTTTTGAGGGGGCACAAGTGAGCAAAGGGCAGAGAGAGAGGGAGAGGAATCCCACGAGGGGCAGAAAACGGGGAGGGGCCCAGGGGAGAGAAAGAGAAAAGCCGGGCTCACCCAAAATGGGGCTCCTGGGGCTTTTTCTATTTTTACTGGAAGCGGGGCTCATGCTCACCTGAAGCAGTGTTGGAGCTCACCCAATATGGGACTCGATCTCAGGAACCATGAGATCATGACTTGAGCCAAAGTCAAATGTTAACCAATTGAGCCACCCAGGCTCCCAGACACAAGCATTTTTAAATTTTTCCTCTATGTTACCACATAGTTGATCAGCAACACTAAATAATCCTAATTCATATTATAAATTTTTGAGAGGTATTACAGCATAGTGCTGAAGAACATAGATAGATTCTGGGGCATTGGTTCAAATCTGTAAAACAGAGATATTAATTGTCTTTACGTCATAGAATTTTTGTGAAAATTAAATGAATTATTTTAGAACTTCAGCTGAAAATAAACATTATATGAAAACTAGTTATTAATTATTATTATTAATTAAATGCAAAATTTAAGCTCTACAAGGTTGAATATCAATTTTTAAACAGCATCACCTACTTTAAAAAAGGGATTCATTTGGGGCATCTGTCTGTCTCAGAGTGTAGAGCATATGACTCTTGATCTCAGGGTTGTGAGTTCAAGCCCCATGTTGGGCATAGAGATTACTTAAAAAAAAAAAAAGGACCAATTTTAGTAGAAACTGGTGGTATGCTTTAGCCCCACTGTGCTTTCCTTGGTATTATTCTACTGAAATATAAAGGTGAAAATGAAGGCAACTATCAAAAGAATCCAATTGGGCCCATCACTTTATTACACTTAACTCTGGATATGAGATTTGGCAAGGAAAATATGTTTAGCCAAAACATTAGAAATTCTTCCATTACAGGGGCACCTGAGTGGCTCAGTCAGTCGAGCTTCCAACTTCGGCTCAGGTCATGATCTCACAGTTCGTGGGTTCGAGCCCCGCATCAGGTTCTGTGCTGACAGCTCAGAGCCTGGAGCCTGCTTCAGATTCTGTGTCTCCATCTCTCTCTGCCCCTCCCCCCCCCACACACACACACACTTTGGCTCATTCTGTTTCTCAAAAATAAATAAATGTAAAAAAATTTTTTTGAAGAAATTCTTCTATTACATAGACAAGCACCCTATGCTATTCATAAAAATTCCAGGCCCTAGGATATTCACTGGAGCTATTCATCAAATGATTCAAACAGCTGATAAAGAGTTGACCGAAACAGAAATGACTGAATTCCTCTCTGAGGAGCCAGAGTGAGTCTCTGGCAAGAACAAGAAGCTATTATGTCATGTCCAATTTACTTGGTCTAGTGATTCAAAGAGCACTGCTGCATCCATTATCATCATTTCCCTTTCTAAGGTTCTTATATTCATTAGGAAATGTCCTTAGCTACCCTAAAGATTTCATGTTCATTGTCTATGTTAGATTGAATAAACTGGATATGGCCTAGCAGAGTGATAAAACAGTATTAGCAAACAGATGCTGGACATTAGTGCCCTAAAGTAGCTTTCAGAGACACTCTCACTGCCCCTGGCCTCCTCCCCACCTGAGGCTCCCAGCAGCGGGCTCTGCCTCCCTCCCCTCCGCATGTGCACTCAGGCCTGGATAGTTTTTATAAGCAAGAGGATTAATAGGCCCAGGAGCAGATGCTCTTTTACAGTAAGTACGATTGCAATCTCCAATTGTGCTTTACATGCCGTTGATAGCAATCACTCCCCAAAGAGACATTTCTTAAATACCTCTCTATTTTAAGATCCACATTTTGGTAATTTTATTAAGTTAGAAGTTAAACACTTGCTGGCTAAAGTGCATCACTGACTGTGAACAAAACTGTGCTTAGAGATTCTTTTAAAGTACATCTTCTCTGCACTGTGCAATGCTGACTTTGCCCGACTAAATCCAAATTGTGGCCAAAGGAGCTGGAGCCATCTGTAAAAGAGTCAGAGAACTCCAGTGCCACATTTGAGGTCCTCAAAACAGTGTTTGCGGAACACATCACTAAAGTTTTCATGATGAAAATGCTAGATTTTCTCTGCCCCTTCTAACAGAGAATATAATCTAAGTGTTTTGTCTATGTACCTATGAAGCGCAGAAAGCATTAAATCTCGAATCGCATTACATTGGAGCTGTTTTAGTTCTGACTTAGTTCTAAGGTAATATATGTGCCCATGATGAGTGATGAGAAGACATTAATGAAATTAATTGTGCTTAGTGCATCTCTTGTTAACATTGACATAACCATTTACTGATAGTCATTTTGGGAAAAGCAAACCAAGGAGGAAAATCAAGAAAATGAAAAGAAAAATTAAATTATACAAAGGATCTTGATGTTATTCATTCTTTCATGTGTTTCGACTTTACTACAAAACATCTCTGTATCTCTTTTTCTTTCCCTAAGCAATTTATCACCCTAGTGACCTCTGTTATGATCTATGTTTCCTTAGAATGAAATGTTCAATATATTCAGCATCTTCTTTTTGTAAAACCTTTGATCATTTCTAAATGTCAATAACTTTAAGTGTTGGTGTATATTATATGCATATGTGTAAATATTGTAAGCATGTATATGTATGTATTTATATGTATTCACACATATATAGATGCACATATATACTTACATTATAAATATAGTTGATAAGATATATCTATATTTTTATCTACAGCTATATCTATATATTTCTATATACAGAGATATGCAATACTTAATCCTTTCCAGATCTTCAATTCCCTGTGCAATCTGATAAAATCGCCTAAGAAAACCGCACTTGCTCACATATACAAAAACTGATGTTACCAGCAAGGCATGCATTTATATCCAAGTCCATGGGTTGCAAATTGGGAACCTTGCTTAACCCTTAATTTGATCCACAGAAGTGTTCAGTTTAGAAAAAGTATTAAAGAGAGGCGCCTGGGTGGCTTAGTCGGTTAAGTATCTGACTTCAGCTTGGGTGATGATCTCACAGCTTGTGAGTTGAAGCCCTGCATCAGGCTGTCTGCAGTCAGTGAGGAGCCCACTTTGGATCCTCTGTCTCCTCTCTCTGCCCCTCCCTTACTTGTTCTCTCTCTCTCTCTTTCTCAAAAATAAGCATTAAAAAAAAATAAAGAAGTACTATAATATATCCCTATTTCAAATATTGTAATAAATAAAAAAGAACTATTAACCTTCCTCTGATTTTATTTTCAAGTCTGGCTGAAGAACTGTGAGGAAATGCCGTAAGACGGTGGTCATCAGGCCAGCCTTTTGATTGTTTGGTTTGTTCATTTTGCTTGTTTTTTTCTTTGCAACATTCACATGCAACACAATAAAAGGCATCACGTGTCTCTTTTCCTTCAGTCTTTCTCAAGAGGACAGGGAGAAAGGACATGTGGCCCCGGAGAATGGACGGTGGTATTATCAGAGTATCTGGTAGGAGTGGAGATTGGGATGAGATGTAGATCACTGAATTATAAATTACCCACTTGAACAAGAAAGCATTTTATGGGTACTGATCAAGCTATATAGCATTTCTGTGTTTTCTTTCTAATGTCTAGAAAGGCATTAGAAGAGGGGTTTTCCTTGACTTTGAGGTTATTAATGATTAAATGTTGGAAAAGTCTTAATAATTAAGGTCCAGCCCCAGGAATAAAGGCAGAGAGAGCTCTCCGTTTGTGGCTACACACACCTGTCAACCCCACCCCTTTTTTTATTGTAGTCATCATGGCCTTTTGTGACTGGTGTAATTTCAAAAAAGGAAGCAGTCACCATGACTGAAAGAATGTTAAAATATTTTATTGGCTATCGGACATCCTCTGTGTCCTAGGAGTCAGGCAATATAATTTAACTCAGAGAGCACAGCTTTCATAAAATCTTATGAGCCAAACTAGTACACTGCGTTCTCCAGGATGCTTCCTGTTGGTAGCCCTTCCAGTCTTTATGATAAAACAAAAGGAGTGGGAGTGACTGGTGTCTCATTTAGGACACTATTGTGTCGTTCAGTGGTCTAAGATTTATAACACCATCAATATATTCTGTGCCATGCTCAGAACATACCAAATTCCCTTTTAAGTAAAGTTGGTTCCATTCAGAATATGAGGATTTCAAGAATAGTAGTGTCAATAAAAAAAGAAAAGTAAAGCCTTTACACAAATTTCTGGCCTTTTACCATTATTACCATTGAGAGGAATTAAGTCTAACTACAGACAAAAAAATGGAGAAGCAATTCAGCAAGTTCAAAAGTGCACTGACCATTTAATTACTCTTAAATTATATTTTACACAAGGATTAACATTAAGCCTCTGTAGCATCAAATCTCTACTTTGTTAACTTTCTAAATATATCTTACAAATTGTAACAGAGCCTCAGGATAATATGTAAGCCAGTAAGTAGTCGAGACAACGATTTTAAAATATCTCTAACACTTTCAGCTTTTCTTGTTATTTTTCCTTAAGCTTTATGTCTATTTCTCTTTATTCAGTGAAGAAATGGTCATTGAATACCTACTATATCCCAAGCATTGTGCACAGTATCAAAGACACGGCAATAAATAGGATAAATATAGGTTTCCTGCCCTGAGAGAGCTTGCAGTATTTTGGAGACACAGAGAAGCAATGAGGTAATTCCAACGTGACATGTGCTTTGTTTGACAGGGAGGAGCAGTTTGCTAAAGGATGACATTTAAAAAAAAAAAAAAAAGCATCTAAACCAGATTGCAGGAATTATGGAAGGATTTCTAGATGAATCTTGAGTTGTGAGCCATTAGCCAAATGCAGGAAAGTGAATGGTTTGAAGAAAGAGAGAAAGCACAATAATGAGAGACAAAGCAATAGCTTCATCTTAAAATATGAGAGAAATCTGTCTAGGTCTAAAGGTTAATGGGAAATATGCAGCATGGAGGAAGAATATGAAGTTAGAGGAGATAAGTAAGTATAACTAACAGAGCAAGGACCTCATGAAGGCAGAGTGCAGCTGAGGAACAAGTTTGAGGAAGGACTTATTACACTGTAATGGAAGGAAAGAATAAACAAAAATATGAACAATTTTAAAGGTGCAGTGGCAAGAAGCTCAGAGAATTCCAGCAAAGTGGTTTCAATTTCTTAATATGAACAAATATAGTAATCAATATTTATTGATTATATTTTATATCTCAACCAGGGTGGTTAGAGGTCATCTAATACTCAGAATTTCCTGTGACATTGATAATATCCTCCCAGTTTGCAGGTACAAAAACAATGCCTCAGAGAAGACAGTTTGTCCGGCATCACATAACCAGCAAGTGTCAGAGTCAAAGACATGAATCCAGAATCTCCATATTATGTGTTTCTTTGCAGTCCCTCCAGTAAAGTAGAAGAAGCAATTCTCCTCTGTGTGAGTAAGGACGGGGAGGGGGGGAGGGGGGAGGTGGAGACAAAAGTTTGAAATGACTAAAAAAGGATCACAATTGCCACGATAATTTCTCCTGTTCTGACTAGAGGGCTGCTGGAGAGTGCTAAAATAAGGAGAAATAAATTGTGTTACCAGTCCTTTAGAAATCTCAGTTTGCTCAACAGCTCAATCAAGTGTGGACATGGAAAAAGTAGGCAGTTGAACTGATCTCGGATAGAAATTTTTCCAGGTAGATGGTGTTTCAGTCAGCTCAGGCTGCCATAACAAAATGTCATAGCCTGGTTTGACCCAACAGAAATTTATTTTTTCACTGTTCTATAGGTTGGAAATCTGAGATTAGGGTGCCGGCATGAGAAGATTTTGGTGCAAGCTCTCTTTCTGGATGGCTGACAGCTGGCCACTCTCTCTCTGTGTCTTCACATTGTGGAGAGAGAGCAAGTTCTCTGGTATCTCTTCATAAGGATAGTAATCCCATCATGGGGCCCCACCCCTACGACTCCATCTAAACCTCATTATCTTCCAAATGCCCCACCTCCAAATACCATCACATTGGGAGTTAAGGCTTCAAAATATGGATTTTAGGGGGATCAGGGGGGAGGGGGACACAATACAGTCCATAGCAGATGGAAAAAAATGGAAGATAATTAAATGTGTGATTTAAAAAATGTTCAAGACCTGAACCGGAAAAATCTAAAATGAAGGGTAAAGGCAGTGAATACCAGTTGGGCTTACTGTGGAGAAATAGTGGTAGAACCCAGGTGACAGAACATATGTAATTGAAACAATTCAGCTCAAATAAGACAGAAGGAAGACGGGATGATTGAATTGACTTTTTAATTCTTAATATCTTCCATATTGATTTTTAGTTAATATATAAAAATAAATAAGGGTCTGTAGGCTTATTTTCTACAAGCAGAAGAGAACAAGAGAGATTTGAGTGTTCTGCAAACACACCTGAGGAGAAACCGGAGGGTCGGAAGGAAGCTGGCAGCTTCAAAGAATGAATAGCCAATGGACTTTCCAGGAAAGAAGAAAAGGTGAACAAATTTGCTAAGAGATCTTCCTGGGCACCCCAGTAAAATCCTTCCCTGTGGCTAGTAAGGGAGAAACACAGGTGACTATTTAGGAAAAAAATCATGGAGTGCCTGAGTGGCTCAGTCAGTTAAGTGTTGGACTCTTGGTTTTGGCTCAAGTCATGGTCTCATGGCTCCACATCAGGCTCTGTGCTGACAGTGCAAAGGCTGCTTGGGATTCTTTCTCTGCCCCTCCTCTGTGTTCTTTCTCTCTGTCTCTGTCTCTGTCTCTCTTTCTCTGTCTCCCTTTCTCTCAAAACAGATAAATAAAATTTTTTTAAAAAATCCAATTCCTACTATATGTAAGATATACTCACTGCACAAAAATAATCTATCTCACCAGATAATGATGTCTAACTCTTTCAATAAATAATTGAAACACTTTTTTTAAAGGAATAAGAATTCAGAAATCAATGAAGAAAATTTGATAAACATTAAGATATCATTATAAATAGTATATTAAATGACAACTTTTATTTTTGTCTGATCCCACTATCTTTCACCAAATGGAGCTCAGAGAGTGTGGTCTTCTGTCTGTTGCTCTATGAATTATATTCACCGTGGAAATGGATTTTCAGGAAAGGGATAAAATTAGGCATTCAATCACTTAATGGACATTTTTAACCATCAAAATACAATTTTGTCCAATAAGCTATTTTTTTGAGATTAAGAATACAAAACCATCAACTTTCAAGGATCTCAAAAATTGAACTGAGCACTAAAATGTGATTAAGTGCTGGTTATGTCAAACGTATCATTGAATGCTTTAGCCGTTTTCAATATGTGGTCTGCAGACCCTAAGGGTCCCCAAGACCCTTTCAGTGGGTCCAGTCGAGGTCACAGCCATTTCAATAACAAGACTAAGAGCTTATTTATCATTTTCACTGTGTTGACCTTTGTACTGAGTGTGCAGAACAGTGAGGGATCTAACAGCTGGCAATGTAGAATGAATCAAGGCAGTGGTACCAAGCTGTATAATGGTCATTTTGTTCAATGCCAATACATCCACTTTCACTTAAAAATATCCTCACAGAAGCACAAAAAATTATTATTATTAAATCTAAACTTCTGAGTACATAATACCCTGTGAGACCAAATGGGAAGTACATATAAAGCATTTCTGTTGTACAGCAAAGTATGATGGTTGTCATGAGGAAAAACAGTTGTGCCACTGTTTGAGTTCTGAGCTGAACTATACCATGTTCAGGAAACATCACTTCTTCTGAAAAGAGTAACTGGAAATCTAACATCAATACTTAAACTTGGATATATGGCTGACATTTTCTCAAAAATGGTCAAAGTGAGCCTGTCACATAAAACAACTGACGGTTTTCATTGCCAATAACACAGTTTAAGCTTCAAGCGAAAGCTTCAATTAGCTTGCCAGCTTTCCAATATACAGACTTTTCTGATGAATTTGGGAGTAGTATCAGTGAAATTTCATGACATATTATAATGAAATTCATCAACATTTGGAAGATCTGCACAATTCATAATATTTTCCAAATGCCCCATGCATCATTACAGAATCATGCATGGGTAAAAACTGCATTTAAGTTACATAATAGACCAATGGGTACACCAATGGATTTCAATGTAATGAAAAGTTTATTGATATAGTTTCAGATTCCACATTACAGTTAACCTTGAAGTAATTACTCCTTACTGAGTTTAGGTATAGTATCAAAGAAAACTATTCAAAATTATTTATAAAGTCTCCTCCCTTTTCAGCTACCTATATATGTGCAAACCTGGATTTTCTTCATTTTCTTCAACCAGAGCAACACATCACAAATGATAGAATGCAGAAATGGATATGACAACCCAACTGTCCTCTATTAGGCCAGTATTAGAGAGATTTGCAAAATGTAAAACACTGCCACTCTTTTCACTAAATTTTTATCTGGGAAATACAGTTATTTCATTAAAATACATTATTTATGTTAATATGCAATGGGATTTTTTTAAGGAGGTTATTTTTATTGTTGTTTTAAAATTTAAATATACATAGTAGGGTCTATATGGATGCTTAATAGCCAAAGGAGTGACTGTATTGCATATTATTTTTTTGAGAACAACCAATGTGCACCTTTATTTTTTTTCTTGCTTTCCTCATATCAAAGTGACTGGAGGTCTAGGAAAATGCATTTCCAAGAATCCCCTGAAATCAGATTTCTGGGTTAGAGTTTACTAAGCAGAGGTCACAAAGTTTGAAAGAAGTAGAAATCATTATTTTTTGTCCAGTAAGGAGACTTTATGGGCTCCAATGGAAGTGATTCTTTGTAGCTTCCTCAGACCCTTGGTAAGTGATTTATCTGGTGCAGTGGTGAGCTGAGATCATTAGTGGGAGATCCCTGTGATTCCTGGACCTTCCTAATCCTTTCATGGTTTATGATAAAACTGAGTAATAGTGAGTGTTTTCCATAATCACTGCTCCTCCAACCCCTCCTACATTTTTTTTTTTTCCCAGAGAGAGAGAGACTGAGACAGCAGTCTGAGGGGCAGAGAGGGAGAAAGAAAGAATCCTAAACAGGCTCCACTCTGTCACCACACAGTCCAAAGCAGGGCCTGATCTTACAACCATGAGATCATGACCTAAGCCAAAATCAATAGCTAGATGCTCAAACGCCTGAGCCACCCAGGTGCCCCACTATGTATTTTTAAGTCACTAGTTCACTGTTTTAAATTTATTCCTTTCTGAAACACCATCATCATTTGTTTTTCTGACTGAACCTTGACTCATACCAGGAAATTGCTTAACTCAATCCTGAAAATGTGAGATTTGGCAACGCTTCTTGTTTTAGCTTAAACTTTTTCAATGAAAATTTGATCAACTGTTATCACACTGAGAAAAATACTTAAACCGGTTTTATAGCAAAAGAAATGAGAGAACACATTGATTTTTTGAGGAAGAACATAAAAATCCATGATACTCTATAGCATAATTATGTGGAGCTAATACTTCCTTTTTTACCAAAGTATAGTTGGCACACAATGTTAAATCAGTTTCATGTGTACAACATAGTGATTCAAAAAGTCTATATAATACGCTATGTTCATAAATGTTGCTACCATCTGTCACCACACAACACAACTACAATACTATTAACTAGATTCCCTACATTGAGCTTTTTGTCCCTGTGACATATTCATTCCATAACTGGAAGTTTATCTCTCCCACTCCCCTGCACCCATTTTACTCATCTCCCCACTCCCCTCTCTTCTGGCAACCATCAGTTTGTTCTCTGTACTTATGGTTTGTTCCTGCTTTTTGTTTGTTTATTTGCTTTGTTTTTTTTAGATTTCACATTTAAGTGAAATCATGGTATTTGTCTTTCTCTGTCTGACTTACTTCATTTATTATAATATCTAGGTCCATCTATGCTATTGCAAATGGCAAGATCTCATTTTTTTTAATGACTGGGTAATATTCCAGTGTGTGTGTGTGTGTGTGTGTTTATCACATCTTCTTTCTCCATTCACCTATCAATGAACACTTGGGTTGTTTATATATATAGGCTGTTGTAAATAATGCTGCAATAAACATGTTTTATTGTTCTGTTTCTTTTCTGAGCCAGTCCACTTTATGGTTTGGTTCTCCACTGTGGACTGAGTCATCCAGCAATGGTTCCCAGATGACCCACTTTCCCCTTCCTGCTGGATTTCATCTTTCTGTAGCAGAAATACCTCCTTGCCTTCCAACCACACATTCTCATCTTGTCTCTCAAAATAAAAGAATATTCATTTTTACCTACAAAAACTGCTGAAAGTTTTGGTTTCCCAGCCTTCCTTGTCTCTAAGTACTGGTAAGTAAAGGTGTTATGTGGAACTTCCAGAAACCTTTAAGGAAAAAGGAAATATGCTCTTCTTCCTCCCTTTCTCCATACTGCCTCTGGAATGCAGTAATAATGCAGATTCGATGTGCTGCTGTAGCAACTGCATCCAAGTGCAAGGATAAGGGCTATACCCTCAGGGTAGCAGGATGGACATGTAGGAGCACAGGTCCCTATGACCATGGAGTCCACATACCTGCTTAGACCGCCTTCCTCTAGAATTCTTTATGTGTGAAGTAAACAAATTTCCCATCATATTTCGGCTATCTTCTTTCAAGTTTTCTGCCACACAGAACCTTATCCAGTCCTGACCAAACCCAGTACTAACCTGTAATCTTCAAATTATAAACAACACAGGGCTGTGCTGCACAAAAAACTTTCCATAGAAGCTTGGCAGTAATGGATGGGGATGTATGGAATGGAAATGAAACACTACATACAGTGGAAGACATCGCCATTTCTAGACATTTGTTATCACTACTCTGCTGCAGAAATATTCATCATTGTCCATAACTAACCATAAATCCCCTGCTTCCCATCACTTTTTGAGGTTTTCATCCCTTTTAGTTCGACTTGTCTCTTAAATGACCTCTTCTTGTTCACTCCCAGTAGGTCAAGATTCCTCTCATTTATATTGTCGACAGTTCATGTCTGTCTTTCTCTCACCTACTGAATCCAAACCACATGCATAGCATCACATTTCTAAGTAAAAATGCGGTAAGAGTCTATCTTAGTGTCTTTTCATCAGCAAAAGAACTATCTACCCCAGAGATAACCTCAGCAATTCCATTAGAAAGAAGCAGCGGCCACAATTAGTTTCTAATCATATTTTTTTCTTACTCCGAAATTACTTAGGAAGCAGCAAAAATACAACTGTGAAGATTTAATGAAATCAGAAATTCCCCCCAACAGATTTTAGCAGTTTCTTTGCATCATGAAAAATGCCCAGAAAGGCAGAAGCCCAGACACTGCTGATGCTCCTGTGACTGATGGAAAAGCAGAAGCCATTTCTTTTAACAGAGATACACCTCCAGCAATCTGTCATCCTCCCAACTTCCAGCCGGCTCTTGCTGATGCATGCAGACATTGCCACCCTAAGCCTGTCCTTGCTTACTACATCTGTTATGTGATTTTTCTCTCAAACTGTCATAGGATGTAGCTTCTCTTTTAAATACAGCATAAAATATTTGCACTTTTACTCATTTCCTGTCCCATAGCTTTCAAGTCACACACATTCTCTAAGAACTTCATTATATAATGCACAGCCTCTTGAACCCCAATTACTGGAATTATTCTTCAACTCTCATATGGAAGATGAAATCAATGCCCCAGCTTGACAATTTCCTTACCTTTTCATCTCCATTGTTTTTCATCTCCACTCTACCTCTGATACAATAAGTATATTTGAATTTGTCACCATCTAAAACTTCACCTCTTAAATCTTAAACTCTAATTTTCTATCACTAACAATTTTTAGAACAATTCCAGTTTTTCCTCCCTCAGTCTCATCACAACTACTTTGTTTAAGTTTTTATTTGTTCATTTTAAGTCATCTCTACACCTAACATGGGGTTCGAACTCACAAGCCCAAGACCAAGAGTCACATGTTCTACCAAATGAGCCAGCCAGGTGCCCCTTATCACAACTATATTTTAAGCCTTCTAAGAGAATTTTAGGAAGAGAAGGCAGAGCAAAAGGTTCTTTGCCCCTCTCCTTCTTAGAAACTATCCAAAAATAACAAAGAAAACAGCCAAAAGACCACTTCATTTTCAATAAACACTAATGAAAGTCCATACCCCTGGATGAAAATAAATAAAGAAAAGCTCCAAACTGCAATGAAAATTAGTCCAAGGAGGGTGCCTGTGTGGCTCAGTTAAATGACTCACTCTTGGTTTTGGCTCAGGTCATGAACTCCCGGTTTGTGGGTTCCAGCACAGAGCCCGCTTGACATTCTCTCTTTTTCTCCCTCTGCCCCTCCCCCCACTGTGTGAGCTTGCTGTCTCACGCTTTCTCTCAAAATACATAAGTAAACTTAATTTAAAATATAAACAAAAATTAGACCAAAGCATTGAAAGTTTGGACAATATCTCTCCAAAATCCAGGCAGCGTACTCAGCCTTGAGTTCATCCTCTGGGGGCAAAAAATGGCCTCCTTGTTAAACCAGCAAGGTTCCAGTGGGGGATGGTCAGTAGGAGCTTTGTTTCGAACAAGTGTCCAGGAAGATGGAACTGAAAGAGGAAATATATAGAAAAGCTGTCTTTGCATTAGGAGTAACAGCATAGAGAATAAAATATGGGTAATACACAGCCCTAAAGCTTCTGATCTTGGACAGCTGGAAAGGAAAAAAAGATCTTCTATGTGGGCCCGTGTAGACAAACACACAGATGCACGCACGTGCATCTACACACACACACACACACACACACACACACACACACACACACCATATCATACTAAAACAGAAATATATTAGATTTCCCAGAGCCCCAGGGGACCTTCTTACTACCTTAGAACACAGGAGACTGAGAAAACATTTGGAAAAGGCTGTTCGAATTTCAATAAACTGCAAGCCCACCCTCCTCTCTGATACCTCTTCCAACTCTTCAGAACTGTTTGTCTTTCCAGAACAAACAATACTAAGAACAATAAGGGTGGAAAAAAAAAGAACTAAGAGAAGGAGGAAGATGTGGAGAGGAACACACTAACAAAATACAGATAAAAATCACTTGTCAAAAACTAAATATAGACAACAAGATAGGTGATTATTATTTACAGTCTTGGCTGTCTGCACCAGACTCTAGACTATTGTTCTTTGCATTCACCACACCTAGCAGAGTGGCTTGCACATAATAAATATTTCATCCACATTTGATGAGTAAATAAGCAATGTTCTGAAGCAGAATCTCAGATATTATTGGTCTCCATATGAAAATGATTTGCAGTAATTGGGCCTTCCTGGGTTTCCTGAAATGAAACAAATATATGTAGTTTTTGTACTAAGTTTAATCAAGGCAGGTCCTTTTGAAAAATCTAATTAAATTAAACAAATATTTGCTGAGTCCTTACTATGTACAGATTGTTCTGCCAGTTTCCACCATGGATTTAAAAATGAGACCTTGAGTAGTTAAATATCTACTATTTAATTAATTAGAATATTAATTTTAAAAAGTAAGGTTTTTAATTCATCTAGGGAAGGGAAAATGCAATTTTCTTCCCACCACCCCATTCCAGAATCTATTCTAACAGTAAAACCATTTACCATTCCAATATAGTAGTAGATTGAACAGGTAGATAATTCAAACTATTCTAAATACTGCAAGTGAACTGGATTTCTTTATATTTAATAATATATGGTCATAGTTAATGGAACCTCATGCATTTATTTACTCATTCAGTAAAGTATTTGTGAAATGCCTTCTATCAGGAAGATGCTACAGTATATTGGGCAGTTTGAGAGTTCCTAAATCTTACTATATTCAAAGCATAGGTGACATTTGATTGTGATGCATTTTTATTTCTCTTTGTAAACAAAGGGATTTTCATTCACAGTTTCGTATCATATATAAGAAAAAGAAAGGGTGAGACTCTGGTTTTTAGTTCCACGTGTAAGGAACTTGGAAGTTTCCATGCCATCCTAACAACAAGTGAAACTATGAACAGAGTGAAAAATTAACAACTGTTCTTGGATCTTTGAGAGAGATGAGGACACAGGGCAAATCACTGCACCCAAGACTGAAGAGACAAAAGTCAAATAAAGGAACCGAGGCAGAAGCCCAAGAGCTGAAACACCTATGGGAACAAGTGCGGGGGCAGGATCCCTGCACATTAATTAACAAATTGCTGGAGACTCAGTAGGAACAATTGTGAGAGTTAAAAACGCCAGGTAGACACAGTCATAGGGAGCCCCACAATTTTGTGACATTTATCTCCAGGAGCTCAACCAGGTTCCTGTAGTAAATATCAGAGAAAAATCCCCTTGGGTTTCGAGCAGAGGGCAGGGATAGGGAACCATCTTGCATTCTATTCTCCTTAACAAGGCTGCACTCAGGGGAAACTAGTTAACCAGTGCCTAACCTGATGGGACATTATCAGAGTCTAACTGGTCTAGGAGAGGGAAATACCCAACTCCAGCCCACTCTAGCCATCCTGTCCCACCTAAGAGAGGAAGGAAAAAAAACAGAAATTCTTGTGAAGTTCACAGCCTAGAGGCACAGTCTCAATAAAAACTGAGGTGTAGTCACAGGACTAGAGAAATATTCCTCTCCTCTCACACCTCAACACTACATTCCTAGGATCCTGTTTACAACAGTTCCTTATACCCAGTACACCATGACCAGTTGTCAAGAAAAAAATTACAAAGCATACCAAAAGGCAAAAAAGCACAATTTGAAGAGACGGAGCAAACATCAGAGCCAGACATGGCAGGGTGTTGAAATTATCAGACTGGGAATTTAAAACAATTAGGATTAATATGCAAAGGTCTCTAAGGACCTTTGAATACCATTCATAATGACCTTATGAATAAAATAGACATCATGTAAGAAGAGATGGGCAATGTAAGAAGCAAGATGGAAATCCTACAAAATAGCCAAAAAGAAATGCTAGAGATTAAAAACACTGTAATAGAAATGAAGAATGCCTTCAATGGACTTATAAGTTGACCAGACACAGATGAAGACAAATCTCTGAGCTTGAGGATATCTCAGTACAAACCTTCAAAACTGAAAAGCAAAAAGAAGGTTTTCTGAAGAAAACAGAACAGAATATCCAAGGCCGTGGGACAGCTACAAAAGGTTTAATATACCTATAATGGGAACATCAAAAGGAGAAGAAAGACAGAAAGAAACAGGAAAAAAACTCAAACAATAATGACTGACAATTCCCCAAATTAAAGTCAAACACCTACCCACAAACTGAGAAAGCTCAGAGAACACAAGTAGGATAAAAACCTACACCTAGAGGTGTCTGGGTGGCTCAGTCTGTGGAGTTTCTGACTCTTGACTTAGGCTCAGGTCATGATCTCACTGTTTGTGAGATCAAGCCCAATGTTGGGTTCTGGCTCATACATGCACATGCATATGTGTGTGCACTCTCTCTCTCAAAATAAATAAATAAACTTAAAAAAACCCTACACCTAGGCATATCATTTTAAACTACAAAAACTCAAAGATAAGGAAAAAATTTTGAAAGAAATCAGAGAATAAGACTTTACCTATAGAAGAAAAAAGACAAGAATTACATCCAACATGCAAGAAGAAAGTGGAGTGAAATAAAATGTTGAGAGAAAAAAGCCACCAACCTAGAATTCTATACCCTGCAAAATTATTCTTCAAGAATGAAGGATAGAGAAAGACTTTCTCAAATAAACAAAAATTGAGGGAATTTGTTGCCAGCAGATCTGCCTTGCAAGAAATGCCAAAAAAAAAAAATTCTTTGGAGAGTAGGAAAATAATATGGGTCAGAAACTCATCTACATAAAGAAAGGAAGAGCATTGAAGAAGGAATAAGTGAAGGCAAACGCAAAAATTATTTCTCTTGGGAGTCTGGGTGACCCAGTTCATTAAGTGTCCAACTGTTGATCTCAGCTCAGGTCTTGATCTGGGATTGTGAATTCAAGACCTGCATTGGGCTCTGCACTGGGTGTGAAGCCTACTTAAAAAAATTATTTCTGTTATTCTTTTTTTTAAATTTTTTTAACATTTATTTATTTTTGAGACAGAGAGACAGAGCATGAATGGGGGAGGGTCAGAGAGAGAGGGAGACACAGAATCCAAAACAGGCTCCAGGCTCTGAGCTGTCAGCACAGAGCCCAATGCAGGGCTTGAACTCACGGACCATGAGATCATGACCTGAGCTGAAGTCGGACGCTTAACGGACTGAGACACCCAGGCGCCCCATGTTATTCTTAATTAATCTAAAAGGTAACAATTTGTTCAAAATAATAGCAACAATGTATCAAGGGCACGTGCTTATGTATATATCTTATGTACATACACATTTAAGATGTTTATGTGTAAGAGAAGTGAATAGTGGCAATGATGCAAGGGACAGGAGGAAAAAATCAGGAATTGTTTTATTATATGGTATTCACATTAGCTATGAAGTGATCTAGTGTTATTTAAAAGTAGGCTAGGATTCATTACAAATGTATATTGAGAACTCGAGGACAATGATTAAAAAAATTTTAAAGAGGTATAACTGATAGGCTAAAAAGGAGAGAAAATGGACTTTCATAGAATGCTCAGTTAAGACCACAAAAGGCAGAAAAAGAGTTGAAGACAAAAATAAGAACAAATAATAAGGGCAACGTGTTGCAAACAAATACAAAACAGTAACAAAAAGCAATAGATATTAATCAAACTATATCAGGTAAAAAGTCATGCTTACATTGCTAGAGTTTTGTTTATTAAGAAAAAGTCAAGGAATGGCTAAAAATAACATGTGTCCACATATTTACCATATAATCTCCTTCTTCCTTTTATTTGAGTGCTAGAAAAATGGGTTTTATGAAAAGAATATAAAGAAAAAAAGACCTTTTTAAAAATCAGTTTTAGTAAAAAAAAAAAAAAAAAAAAAAAAAAAAAACAAAAAAAACTCTAGTCCTTTTGACTATTCAGAATCCCCTGAAGTATGTTCCTTAGAAAACTTCTTCCTGGACATAAAGCGTGGTTCATGAGAAAGGTCTTATATGTCAAATCAGTTTGGGATTTGTTGCAATCTATAAACTCTTTACAATACAGATGAGCAGATCAAAGAGTCTGAAAAGTCCCACAGTACAGAAAGTTCATTTAGCCAAATATTTCCCAAATTTTGGAAAGTGTAAAAAATTTTTGGCAAAGAATGTGATCTCATAGCTCAGAAGTACCAGACTTTTAAAGATGGTCGAGCAGAATTTGTTAAAGGTAAATACGATACATGTCTAAAGCCACGGTCTCTGTCTCTCCTGCCTCTCTTACATAAAAGGACTGGTCCCTCCTTCCATGTGCACTTTGGTTGATATCCCCTTTTACTTTCTTAAGGACTTAATTTCTACATCGTCTACTTTCCGTGGATGTTTTTCTCTGTTGGGGTGCTGACCCATTAACTGCAAAAACATACTTTTGTAACTACCATTTGGGAAAAAAAACTACTTGAAAAATCTTAAGTTGCCACCTATTTCTTTGCTCCCTATTACAGGAAAATTCTTGAAGGTTTCTGCTTGATATCTCTTTCTATATTACATCTTCACTCGAATCTATTCTAATCTGGCTTTCCTCCACATCACTCATTGACATCGTTCTTTTTTTCTTCTATTGACATTGTTCTTATAAAGGTCTCAAAATTCCATGTAGCCAAATTCTGTAGACATTTCTCAATTCTTGTCTTAGTTGACACACAACTTCTGTGTAATTGGCCACTCACTCATTCCTGAACACTATCCTTTATTTCTGCAACATCATACTCTTCTGCTTTTCACCATAACTCATCTTAGTCACCATTGATGACTTCACTTCATCCACCTGACCTAAAAAGTTATAATTCTCCAGGTTCAATTCAGGTTACTTTTGATTTTCTAACTTCTTACTAGAACATTTCATTCACTTCCATGGCTTTAAATAACACATATGCTTAGATTAGTATTGCCAAATGGATAGCCCCAGTTCTCAATGCTGTTCTGAGTGCTAACTTTTGTAGGTAGCTGCCTACTGACACTTCAGCATACACACCACATGCATCTAAAAGGTAACAAGTCCAAGACAGAAAATTTTCTTTCCTACCCTATCCCAGGTTCTGCTTCTGTATTATGTATCACAATAAAGGGCAAGTCCCTCCACACGGTTACTCAAGACAAATATTTCAGAGCAATCTTCATTCTGTCCTTCCTTTATCCTTCACACCTAGGTCATTAACAAGATCTGTCAAATTTGCCCCTCAGATATTTATCTTGCATGTGTCCACTCACTCCATCTCCATTTCTACCATCTCAGTTCAAGCCAGCATCTTCTCCTGCCTGGTCTATTGCAATAGCTTCCTAGCTGATCTCTTTGTTTCACTTCCTGCCCCTCTTTAAGCAATACTCCCCACAGCACAAGAGTTATTTTTTTAATGCAAATCCAGTTGACTTATTTCACACCCCACTGTTCAAAATCCTTCAATGGTTTCCCAGTGAACTTGGAATAAAGTCTGGTGAACAAGATCTGGTTTGTGTCTGCCTCGTATTGACCCATTTGCCCCATTTCTCATGTGTATCGGCTGTAAACATGCTCAGTTCTTTCCCTCCCGCTCTTTCCCTATTTTCCATAGAACTCACTTTTCTTTATTCATATCTTGACTCAAACAACAACTCTAACAGTCTGTCACTGCCAATCCCATCAAAAGTTGCCAGTACTCCCACCAGATTCTATCACATGTCCACGTTTCTTTCTGAGAACTTCAAATAACCTGTATTTATTTATTTACATTTTGAGAGAGAAACTGTGGATGGGGGAAGGGCAGAGAGAGAGGAGGAGAGAGAGAATTCTAAGCAGGCTCCATGCTGTCAGCAGGAGCCTGACGTGGAACTCAGTCTCACAACTGTGAAATCATGACCAGAGCCAAATCAAGAGTTGGAGACTCAACCAACGGAGCCACCCAGGTGCCCTGGTATCGTTTGTCTTCTCTTCACATATACACCACATACATCTCTGAGGGCAGAGATCTTTTTCATTTAGTTGAATCTTGTGATCCCAATGATCCTAATGCCCAAAGCAATTATGGCACAAAATAGCTGCTGAATTAATATTTATTGGCTAAAGCAATAAATAGTTTTCATTATTAACAAATAAAGACTCATAAAATGTGTAATTATTTTTCAGTGTCCCCAAAAGGTATAATCCTTGTGAATTTCAATGTCAAGTAAGTCTAAGGAGGTCATTCCAGATTCCAAGAAGAAAACCTAATTAAAGGTGGAACGTGGACCTTAGAAGGTGATATATGTCCCTAGCACACCTGAGGTTGGAGTATGAAAATAATTCATCACCAATTTTTGCAGGCAATTTCAGTTAAAAGACACATCTCATTGTATACATATCTCCTTTTCAAACTGCAGTTCCTAACATCTTCAATTAAAATCCTAGACTCCAAAAAACTCTTTCCTCTCTGCTCAGTTTTTAAATGTGTATCTTATTTTCAATAAAATGTAATATAGACTTTGGCCACTTGGAGGCACTTTCGCTGTTTTGTAGACACCCCTTTTTTAAATGCCAGGTGCCCTTCAAAAGGACTAGAATTAATTTCCTTAAGAATATAACATTCTTGATTCTGACATTTTTAACTCTCCAACTCCTAAAATTTAAATAAGCTATTTCTAATCCAGGAAACTGACATTACTAACTCATGACATTATCTTATTCAATTTGCTATTACAACGCTGTCTTCTGTCAGCTCTCTCATAAAGAGATCACAGCACAATCCACTCTAGGCTAATTCACAACTAGGGTGAGGTTTAGAATCACTCCAGAGAATTTTCAAAATATGCCTTTCTGAGCCCCACTCTATCCGTTCAGGTGCATTAAATCACAACTGCCAGGGGTACAGCCTTAGGTTATGAGTTTTCATAAAGCCTTTTGAGTGCTTCTAATACACTCTTGGATGAGAACAAGCCCAATATTTCAAGCTGCCTTGCAAATATATATATATATATGTATGTGTATATATATATATATATATATATATCAGAAAAAAAATATATATATATATATCAGAAAAACTGCCTCAGAAGATATACAAATCGGCAATCTCCATAGGAATCATGGGCATTTCTTTGAGGTATAGTCATCAAAAGACTGCGTCAAACATTGCCACCAAATTTTTTCAGTTATAACTGTCTTCTGTCCCTATATGTCTATTGTCAAGATTCTCATTCCCGACAAGAGAAATCAGACTGGCCTGATGTGGATCCATATCCACCTCAGAAGCTGGAGAACCTTGTCTGGTGAGCACATGGAGTGGACAAGCGACTTGGTGAGAGACAAGAACAGCATCTATTACTTTGCTATCTCCTGTCTCCACCACATAACATTCTTCTGCTTAAGTAGATAATACCCCTCAATTCCTCCAAATATGCCAACCACAGTCACCTTCTAGTGCCAGCAATGCCATTAGCTCCCTTTGCCTGGAAAATTTGTAAGTATTAATGAACATAGTTATTTTTCCTGAAAGAATATGAGCAGGAGAGTTGTATTTTGGTTTTGCATCTTTTTATCCCAAGCCCAGGAAACCCACTCAACTCAGGAGACACTAAAGGCACTAAATCACTTCTCTTCGAATCTGATTCTCATCCTGATAAAAAGTGTGAGGAAAAGTGTGTGTGTGTGTGTGTGTGTGTGTGTGTGTAGGTTCCCTGTTATTCCAACATAGAATTAATGATGACATAGTACGATCATATCAAGATAGTGGGATGTGCTGTGCTTTGGAATAAAAGTGATATCATTTTCTATTCTGACTTTCCAGCATATTATTTCACTTGCTAGTGCCTCTATTTCCTCATCTACAAAATGGAGAAACAAAAATACTTATCTCTGTGGGGACTACACAGGATAACATGTTGTGCCTGATGTGGTCAATTGTCCCCAGCGCCCAACCCCACCCTTTTCTATGCCTCTTTCTGGTCCATAAGCTTCCCATATGGGAAGCTTAACACTACATTTCCTCGACTCCTTGGCAGCGAGGATTCTGGATGTGAATTGTGTTCTACCAATCAGAGACAGAATTTGGATGTCAGCAAGAAGCTGGGGATCTCTGCTGGCAGAAAGGCATTAGAAATAGGAAGCTTTTATGCTGCAGAAAATGAGTCCATTTTCCAGATTTTTCAGTGTTGTGAGATTTGAGGCATTACAACAGTGACAGCCTCAGAGGTGGAACTTCCTAGTGAATCGGTTTTGTATTGTTTCAACAGTCATCCCAGATGGTCCACCCAAAAACCCACTCCTCCTGTCCTCCCTCTGATTGTAGGGACCTCATTACCCGTCTTAACCTACTTCCACTTTAAGTTTCCAGAGTGGTTTCTATTTCCTACTCTAAACCCTAACACAGACATAAAAACTGCTTAACAACGTTTCTGATACTTAAAAATTGCTTTTAAAATATTAGACATTATCAGTATTTATATTTGACCTTAATCATGTTGCTTAAATACATTAAGCCTGAGTTTCCCTTCCTGTAAAATGATAACCTGCTTCTGGAACTACTATGTAGATAAAATGAGATGATGTGTGGAAAGTGCATACCACAATACGTAAGTGCTCAATAAATTTTATCTGTGTTGTTATTTGTGTTTAATGCCATTGTTATTTTTTGTTATTTTTATCAATTTTTGCATCATTTTGATATTAGTCTTTTAGCTTAGGAGTAAGCTAAATATCTTACCTACTTTACAATACCACCTGTAACAGCATTGAACAGGTGTATGTTAATGTCTATGCTATTGACATGTAGTAGATTTCTAAATTTAATAACATGTTACACAGAGAACTAGGCTAAACTTAAAAATAATAATAATAGTTCCTCAAAAATGAATCATCTGATTCTTGACTGTGGAATCTTATTTTGGACTTTGCTGTTCAACCACTAGAGGGTAGACAAGTACAGTGGAAAATCAGTACCAGGAAAAGCAGTATATTCTTGGTTTGCTTTTTGAATGCCCATGAGTAGAAGCCATATTTTTTTAACATGTTTCTTCTGTTGCAGCAACCAATGAAGAGGGTAGAATAAATATGCTTAACATATAAGCACACAAATGTCAGATAAAATATCATGTGCTTATTTTAACTTCATAGTTTCCTAAAATTAATAGGCACAATTCTCCACCCTGTACCTATATGCATTTTAAAGCAAACAACTCAACAACACACGCATAATTTCTTTTTAATTTAGAAGAGAATTAAACAGTCCATGAGTCTCTACAACAGAGGCAGAAGTACACAGTAGTATCCTAGTGAGAATACCATGAGCTTGGGATCATAAAAGGGGACTTTTTACTCATTAGGTGCTATAGACACAGTGCTTGAGGTTTATAAATTTTTCAAGTGTTAGAAAAAATATACGAGACTCATGAAAAAAGTTGACTCCCAACCTTGAAATAAAAACTGCTTTTTAATTTATACCTACACACATGCACACAAGCTAATAAACCAAACCCCTGAAACAACAAAAATCTGCTAGGATTTAGACTGAAAAGCATTAATAAACTTCCTTAAAATTGCCAATTTTACAAAACTGAATCTTAGAATCCATGAATTCAGTACTGCTGGGTTTCATTTAATTCCACTAAAAGATATTTTACAATTTTCTACATAGACTTCTTGAACATATTTAGAGTTAGGTATTTGGATTTTTTATATTCCTTTAAATAGTATCTTTTTCTTAAATTTTTTCTGTTACTGATATATATAAATGCAATGATTTCTATACCCTGGATGGAGTCAGTAAACTTGCTAAGTTCTTTTCTTAGTTGTTACTAATTATGTGTAAAATCTCTTGAATTTTCTATACATATAATTATGTCTTCTGCAAATAATATCAATTTCATGTCTTTGCTAACATTAATTTTTTTTCTTTGTCTTACTACATTGCTTGGAGCCTCCATTATCCTAGAAAATAAAGTAGTGACAACATCATGCTAGCCTTGTTCCTGATGTGAATGGAGAAGTTTTTAATCTTTCACCATTACATATAACATCTGCTAAAGATTTAACAATTTTATTGATCTTTCTAACATAGCTACTTAGACTTTATTAATCCCGTGTGTGCTCTTCTATTCATCATTTTTTCTGCTATTCTATCATTTTTTCCTTTTATATTCTTTAGATTTAATTTTCTAGGTTTTTTCTAATATCTAACATTGAAATGAAGGCATCGCTGATTTTTATATTTTCTTTTTAAATATATGCATATAAGACTTTCAGTATAAATTTCCAATAAGTATGGAAAGTGAGTTGGAAATAATCAATTTTAATTATTTAAACTTATCTCCCCAGCATCTTCTTTCTGAAATTAAATTCTTTAATAATTTTTTATAATATTGTGTAGATTAAAATAATTCTTATAAGCCCATAGGTCTTGTCTTTCCTAATCCTCCATGTCTACTCTCCTCTTTAGTGTGTGACATGCCATCTCAAAACACACTGGATTCACTTGCTACAATTCTAGCTTTGGAATACTCCATAGTATGGCCATGTCTGGGGTCAACCCCATGCTCTGCAGTGAACAGAACACTTGATAATCTGTTCGCTTCTGAAATTCCATCATGTCAATGAAAACTTTCCTCACAATTATGGGTCTCGTTTTAGGGTTTTTGTTTTGAATTTCTCTGTGTCACACCTTAGGGAAGATCAGGATTCTGAGTGTTTTAAAGAAATAAATTCCATATCCATCTTCCAATCAATTCCTCTTTGGTTATCAGATTTATACTGTAATGGGAACCATGATTTCAATTTACAATAATGCCAATTTTGCTTCAATGTTGTGGCTGCATTATTTCAACCCAGTCAAATAGTGAGATGAATTTTCTGTTAATGTTAACTTCCCCACCACAGAAAGTAGAACCAGATGAAGTAAACTGGTAACTTTCTTACAAAATGGTGGATGTATTATTTAGAGTGTGGCATTTTCACAGCCAAGTTTTTAGCTTGTGAAACATTTAATTTGGTTTTGTTTCATGGTTATAGTTTGGCACTGACCTGACTAGTCCTGTTGAAAATTCATGCTCAAGATCACGGTGCAGACAGGATATGAGAGGGTGAATGAGTCAGTGCACGCCCACAAACGCTGTTAAGAAAAACAACTACTAGCATTTTGATCTGGTATTAATCATCTTAGTAGATGGAAAGCCTATAAAAAGTGACTCCTTCCAGATGCCAGCAGAGAGCAGGTTAGCAAAGAGCTGCAATGGCCAAAACTTTTGACAGAATGATTAAAGGGAAGGCCCTTACTACAACTCTAAATAAGGAGAATTATCCATAGCTGGCAGTTTCTAGAAGCCATAATTCCTTGGGAACAACTCAAATCTTTGACCCCAATGCAATTTATCCAAGTTTCTTTCTCCAATCTCAACTTGTTATAAATTCACACCATGTTTCTCATCATTCCTAGGGCAGATGAAAATCATCATCCTATCATTGCCCAACATTTGCTGGAGTAAACCAGCCAGTCATATATTCCTTGAGGGCAAGAACTGCACCTGTTCAAGTTGTAGGCCTATAATACATACACAGATAGTCCTGACTTACCATGGTTTTCAATTTTACAATGATATGCACTCAGTAGAAACTATACTTCAAATTTCAAATTCTGATCTTTTTCCAGGTTCATGATGTGTGGTAGATACTCTCTCAGAGTACTCTCTCACAGCAAAGAGCCCGAACTACTAGTCAGCTACACAATCACGAAGGTCAATAACCAATACATTTACAACCATTCTGTACCCTTACAAGCATTCTTTGTTTTTTTTTTTTCATTTTCAATACACAAGTCAATAAATTACACGAGATAGTCAACACTTTGTTATAAAATAGGCTTTGTGTTAGATGGTTTTGCCCAACTGTAGACTAATGAAAGTGTCTGAGCATGTTTAAGATAGGATAGGCTAAGCTATGATGTTTGGTAGGTTAGGTGTATGAAATGCATTTTCTTTTCTTAATATATATATTTCTTAAACTTTTTTTTGTTTTGAGAGAGAGAGAGAGCACAAGTGGGGAGAGACAGACAGAGAGAGAGAGAGACAGACAGACAGACAGAATGTGAAGCAGGCTCCAGGCTCTGAGCTGTCAATGCAGAGCCTTATGTGGGGCTTGAAACCACAAACTGTGAGATCATGACCTGAGCTGAAGTTGGACACTTAACCAACTGAGCCACCCAGGCACCCCACGCATTTTCAACTTACAATGGTTTTATTGAGATTCAACCTCATGGTAAATCGAGGAAAATGTGTATAACAAATATGTATTGAACTATGTATTTCATAACAAATTAATCTACACTATTTTGTGAACATTTAAAAAATAAAAGTGAAATATTTACAAGAAAATATTTTATAATGCTAGTAAATGTTAGAACCATTTTAAAAGACTACTTATGTTGCATGAGACTATTACTCAAGGGAAAAATTGGCACACAGTTATCCATAGTAGTTATTTTCTTCTTCTTCCAATTTTTTAAATGTTTATTTATTTTTGAGAGAGCTCAAGCAGGGGAGAGGCAAAGAGAAGGGGACAGAGGATCCAAAGTGGGCTCTGCGCTGAGAGTAGCGAGCCCACTGTAGGGCTCGAACTCATGAACTGTGAGATCATGACCTGAATCAAAGTCAGATGCTGAACCAACTAAGCTACCCAGGTGCCCCCCCATAGTAGTTAATTTCTACAATGAGATCACACTATGATAATAAATTTCTTAATGATGATTATAAAGCAAATATTTCCACAAAAATGATCACAACAAACTCAGAATGATATAACCATGAGGTCATTTACAACAGTTGTTCAATGAGTATCAAGTAAATAAAAGAAGTTGTAAAACAAAAAATTGTGAACATCCAAATGTTAACAGAAATTTTATTTTGCTTCTCTTTTTTACTTTGAAAATTTTCACAATCAAGGATCACACCTTGCAGTTGTCATGTCTCTTTAATCTGAAACCGTTCCCAGTCATTTTTGTTGTTCATGATATTGACATTTTTTAAGGTCCAGACCAATTGTTTTCCAGAATGTTCTGTAATCTAGATTTTCAAATGGCTAGATTAAGTTTAAATATTCTGAACATTAGTGCTCTACAGATGAAATTGTGTCCTTCTTATGCATCAACAATTGATGTCAGTTTTTCTCCTCATACTTTTGTGCCCTATAGTCAAACTCTGTTATTACTCATCTCCTGAACCAACTTGATGGGTATTTTCTCCTGATCTCTGCTAACACCGTCAGTCTTCCTTTACAGGAAGCTCTCTCTGTTCTTTTCCAGCTACCCAAGGTTTTCATAATAGCATCATTTACCACAAAACTTTTCTATAATTCTCCAGCCTTCGTACACACACACACACACACACACACACACATATATATTCAAAATTTCTATAGTTTTCTGAAATCCACTCAGTGCTTCATCATAAAGAATTACTTTGTAGCTCCCCTTATATTAATACTATCTTATCACAATCATATATCTTGTAATCCTGCTAGATCACCATTCCATTGACAATAGCAAGCATGGACCTTGAATTCTCCACATTTGGATTTTATCTCCCACAGAGCCTATCAGGATCCAGAGCAATTAATAAACCATAATTGTGTGGTCCTTGGGGAATGAATGAATTAAAATTACCTTTGGAAAAATCCATCTTACAATTAATTGCTCCACTGTTATAAAGAACTCACCCAAGAAAACAGTATTTTCAATTTACTCCCCCCCCACACACACCCTGAAGGTCTTATAAATCCCCAGAGATTATCTCTACCTCTATATGTAACTATGCTCCTTCAAAAGTTTAAACTCTCAATGAAAATTTTCAGAAATTTACTGGAGAAAAAAATCCAGTTTAAAAAGAGTCTCCTCTTTCTTCAAAATAGTATTTCCTATTTAAAAAAAAAAAATAAGTCAGTTGACTTGAAATAATCATAATAAAAATAACAAAAAATGGAGACAATAAGAATATCATATAAGCTATCTCAAGTAATTGTAGTATTTATTTTTTTATTACTTTGTACATAAATTTACAGAAAACCCAAGGCTTTACAGCTCCGCATATTATATTCTGTTTGCCTTCATTTTTTTTGTCTCTGTTTTAGTGTAGAGCATATTTTCCAATGGTAAATACTTGTTTATATCTTCAGGCTCATGAACGTCCAGCATCAATGTACGTCATCACAGATGAGAAAATGCAGAAGGCTCTGGTTTCAGGCCTTGCTCTGTCATTGGTTTCTTGTTGCTAGGAACACACAGAAACACTGCTAGCTGCTGAAAATTCTTGTTAGTGTATTAACTAAATATAGGTGAATTTTTTATGAGAAAAATATTCCCAATGTTTATTTTTTTTCATTGTCACCTGATTGTCAAGTTGCTAAAAGATTGACTGAATCAAATTATAATACAAATGATCTTCAAACTTTGGCTCTGAGAAGGCATAAATGTTTATCAAAACCAAGTATAATTCTGGAGCATGGTTTATATCAAGAAAACAATTGCTGATTGAACCTGCCAGTAAGTGGATTAACCCACACTTTTAACAGTAACAAGTCTTATGGCTTCGACACATTTTCAGGCTTATTGTGAGTGGGAGGATGTCCTGCGGTCTTGTAAAATCAGGAAACATTAAGAAATACAACACTAAACAGATTTTTAAAATACAGAAATTTTCAGAGACTTTACTTAATGTTATTTTGTATTGTGAATCTATAAAATGGGGATAGAGGATTTCCTACTCCTAAAACTTATTTGGAGTAATGTATGATGACTACAGAAGACATGGGTTAAAACACAAGAGTTCCATATGTGTTTGCAAGTAACTTGAGAGTCCGTGTCATTATAATGCAGAGCTGGAGGCAGACAACCTGAATTCTCCTCTTACTTCTGTCAGTAGTTAGCTGTGTAAACTCAGCAAATCCTGGGGCAAAGGAATTTTGTCCCCATGCCTCAGTTTCCAGTTTGTAAAATAGAGAGAAAAACATAAGTTTATTGTGAAAATCGAATTAATAAATTCACAGTATAGAATTGTTGTATAGAATTGTTGAATCATTATATTCCAATAGAATGTAACACCTTATGTTAATTATACTTTAATTAATTAATTAATTAACAGTAAAATTGCCATATAAACTGAAAAGCACTATATGAATATGAATTGATATTCTATTTTTATTATATCCCACATATGTTTCCCTTTGGATTTATAACCCTTGCTTTCTCAGATTAGAAGTTCTATTCTCAGGGCACCTGGGTGGCTCAGTTAGTTGAGCATCTGACTTCAGCTCAAGTCATGATCTCACAGTCTGTGAGCTCCAGCCCGGCGTCTGGGTCTGTGCTGACAGCTCAGAGCCTAGAGCCTGCTTCAGATTCTGTGTCTCCCTCTCTTTCTGCCCCTCCCCTGCTCATGCTCTGTCTCTCTCTCTCTCTCTCTCTCTCTCTCTCTCTCTCAAAAATAAACATTAAAAAAAATTTTTTAAAGAAGTTCTATTCTCTACACTAGTACAAGATGAAGCAAGCTTCTATCTGATACAGTTTAACTACAGGACCAGGCCATGCTACTAACTATATGACTATGTTTGAAAATCCTTCTAATTTTCAGTTTTAAAGAAATGCTTTCAGATAAGGAATACAAATACAAATTGACTAATGTTTTGATATGATGGGCAGATAAACCATAAGCTATTTTTCTTTTTTTTCCTTTTTTTTATTTATATATGAAATTTATTGTCAAATTGGTTTCCATACAACACCCAGTGCTCATCCCAAAAGGTGCCCTCCTCAATACCCATCACCCACCCTCTCCTCCCTCCCACCCCCCATCAACCCTCAGTTTGCTCTCAGTTCTCAACAGTCTCTTATGCTTTGGCTCTCTCCCACTCTAACCTCTTTTTTTTTTTTTCCTTCCCCTCCCCCATGGGTTCCTGTTAAGTTTCTCAGGATCCACATAAGAGTGAAACCATATGGTATCTGTCTTTCTCTGTATGGCTTATTTCACTTAGCATCACACTCTCCAGTTCCATCCACGTTGCTACAAAAGGCCATATTTCATTTTTTCTCATTGCCACGTAGTATTCCATTGTGTATATAAACCACAATTTCTTTATCCATTCATCAGTTGATGGACATTTAGGCTCTTTCCATAATTTGGCTATTGTTGAGAGTGCTGCTATGAACATTGGGGTACAAGTGCCCCTATGCATCAGTACTCCTGTGTCCCTTGGATAAATTCCTAGCAGTGCTATTGCTGGGTCATAGGGTAGGTCTATTTTTAATTTTCTGAGGAACCTCCACACTACTGCTTTCCAGAGCGGCTGCACCAATTTGCATTCCCACCAACAGTGCAAGAGGGTTCCCGTTTCTCCACATCCTCTCCAGCATCTATAGTCTCCTGATTTGTTCATTTTGGCCACTCGGACTGGCGTGAGGTGATACCTGAGTGTGGTTTTGATTTGTATTTCCCTGATAAGGAGCGACGCTGAACATCTTTTCATGTGCCTGTTGGCCATCCGGATGTCTTCTTTAGAGAAGTGTCTATTCATGTTTTCTGCCCATTTCTTCACTGGGTTATTTGCTTTTCGGGTGTGGAGTTTGGTGAGCTCTTTATAGATTTTGGATACTAGCCCTTTGTCCGATATGTCATTTGCAAATATCTTTTCCCATTCCATTGGTTGCCTTTTAGTTTTGTTGGTTGTTTCCTTTGCTGTGCAGAAGCTTTTTATCTTCAAAAGGTCCCAGTAATTCACTTTTGCTTTTAATTCCTTTGCCTTTGGGGATGTGTCGAGTAAGAGATTGCTACGGCTGAGGTCAGAGAGGTCTTTTCCTGCTTTCTCCTCTAGGGTTTTGATGGTTTCCTGTCTCACATTCAGGTCCTTTATCCATTTTGAGTTTCTTTTTGTGAATGGTGTGAGAAAGTGGTCTAGTTTCAACCTTCTGCATGTTGCTGTCCAGTTCTCCCAGCACCATTTGTTAAAGAGACTGTCTTTTTTCCATTGGATGTTCTTTCCTGCTTTGTCAAAGATGAGTTGGCCATACGTTTGTGGGTCTAGTTCTGGGGTTTCTATTCTATTCCATTGGTCTATGTGTCTGTTTTTGTGCCAATACCATGCTGTCTTGATGATGACAGCTTTGTAGTAGAGGCTAAAGTCTGGGATTGTGATGCCTCCTGCTTTGGTCTTCTTCTTCAAAATTACTTTGGCTATTCGGGGCCTTTTGTGGTTCCATATGAATTTTAGGATGGCTTGTTCTAGTTTCGAGAAGAATGCTGGTGCAATTTTGATTGGGATTGCATTGAATGTGTAGATGGCTTTGGGTAGTATTGACATTTTGACAATATTTATTCTTCCAATCCATGAGCAGGGAATGTCTTTCCATTTCTTTAAATCTTCTTCAATTTCCTTCATAAGCTTTCTATAGTTTTTGGCATACAGATCCTTTACATCTTTGGTTAGATTTATTCCTAGGTATTTTATGCTTCTTGGTGCAATTGTGAATGGGATCAGTTTCTTTATTTGTCTTTCTGTTGCTTCATTGTTAGTGTATAAGAATGCAACTGATTTCTGTACATTGATTTTGTATCCTGCAACTTTGCTGAATTCATGTATCAGTTCTAGCAGACTTTTGGTGGAGTCTATCGGATTTTCCATGTATAATATCATGTCATCTGCAAAAAGCGAAAGCTTGACTTCCTCTTTGCCAATTTTGATGCCTTTGATTTCCTTTTGTTGTCTGATTGCTGATGCTAGAACTTCCAGCACTATGTTAAACAACAACGGTGAGAGTGGGCATCCCTGTCGTGTTCCTGATCTCAGGGAAAAAGCTCTCAGTTTTTCCCCGTTGAGGATGATGTTAGCTGTGGGCTTTTCATAAATGGCTTTTATGATCTTTAAGTATGTTCCTTCTATCCCGACTTTCTCAAGGGTTTTTATTAAGAAAGGGTACTGGATTTTGTCAAAGGCCTTTTCTGCATCGATTGACAGGATCATATGGTTTTTCTCTTTTTTTTGTTAATGTGATGTATCACGTTAATTGATTTGCGAATGTTGAACCAGCCCTGCATCCCAGGAATGAATCCCACTTGCTCATGGTGAATAATTCTTTTTATATGCCGTTGAATTCGATTTGCTAGTATCTTATTGAGAATTTTGGCATCCATATTCATCAGGGATATTGGCCTGTAGTTCTCTTTTTTTACTGGGTCTCTGTCTGGTTTAGGAATCAACGTAATACTGGCTGCATAGAATGAGTCTGGAAGTTTTCCTTCCCTTTCTATTTCTTGGAATAGCTTGAGAAGGATAGGTATTATCTCTGCTTTAAACGTCTGGTAGAACTCCCCTGGGAAGCCATCTGGTCCTGGACTCTTATTTATTGGGAGATTTTTGATAACCGATTCAATTTCTTCGCTGGTTATGGGTCTGTTCAAGCTTTCTCTTTCCTCCTGATTGAGTTTTGGAAGAGTGTGGGTGTTCAGGAATTTGTCCATTTCTTCCAGGTTGTCCAATTTGTTGCCATATAATTTTTCATAGTATTCCCTGATAATTGTTTGTATCTCTGAGGGATTGGTTGTAATAATTCCATTTTCATTCATGATTTTATCTATTTGGGTCATCTCCCGTTTCTTTTTGAGAAGCCTGGCTAGAGGTTTGTCAACTTTGTTTATTTTTTCAAAAAACCAACTCTTGGTTTCGTTGATCTGCTCTACAGTTTTTTTAGATTCTATATTATTTATTTCTGCTCTGATCTTTATTATTTCTCTTCTTCTGCTGGGTTTAGGCTGCCTTTGCTGTTCTGCTTCTAGTTCCTTTAGGTGTGCTGTTAGATTTTGTATTTGGGATTTTTCTTGTTTCTTGAGATAGGCCTGGATTGCAATGTGTTTTCCTCTCAGGACTGCCTTCGCTGCGTCCCAAAGCATTTGGATTGTTGTATTTTCATTTTCGTTTGTTTCCATATATTTTTTAATTTCTTCTCGAATTGCCTGGTTGACCCACTCATTCATTAGTAGGGTGTTCTTTAACCTCCATGCTTTTGGAGGTTTTCCAGACTTTTTCCTGTGGTTGATTTCAAGCTTCATAGCATTGTGGTCTGAAAGTATGCATGGTATGATTTCAATTCTTGTAAACTTATGAAGGGCTGTTTTGTGACCCAGTATATGATCTATCTTGGAGAATGTTCCATGTGCACTCGAGAAGAAAGTATATTCTGTTGCTTTGGGATGCAGAGTTCTAAATATATCTGTCAAGTCCATCTGATCCAATGTCTCATTCAGGGCCCTTGTTTCTTTATTGACCGTGTGTCTAGATGATCTATCCATTTCTGTAAGTGGGGTGTTAAAGTCCCCTGCAATTACCACATTCTTCTCAATAAGGTTGCTTATGTTTATGAGTAATTGTTTTATATATTTGGGCGCTCCAGTATTCGGCGCATAGACATTTATAATTCTTAGCTCTTCCTGATGGATAGACCCTGTCACTATTATATAATGTCCTTCTTCATCTCTTGTTACAGCCTTTAATTTAAAGTCTAGTTTGTCTAATATAAGTATGGCTACTCCAGCTTTCTTTTGGCTTCCAGTAGCATGATAAATAGTTCTCCATCCCCTCACTCTCAATCTAAAGGTGTCCTCAGGTCTAAAATGAGTCTCTTATAGACAGCAAATAGATGGGTCTTGTTTTTTTTATCCATTCTGATACCCTATGTCTTTTGGTTGGCGCATTTAACCCATTTACATTCAGTGTTATTATAGAAAGATATGGGTTTAGAGTCATTGTGATGTCTGTATGTTTTATGCTTGTAGTGATGTCTCTGGTACTTTGTCTCACAGGGTCCCCCTTAGGATCTCTTGTAGGGCTGGTTTAGTGGTGACAAATTCCTTCAGTTTTTGTTTGTTTGGGAAGACCTTTATCTCTCCTTCTATTCTAAATGACAGACTTGCTGGATAAAGGATTCTCGGCTGCATATTTTTTCTGTCTAGCACACTGAAAATCTCGTGCCAATTCTTTCTGGCCTGCCAAGTTTCAAAAGAGAGATCAGTCACGAGTCTTATAGGTCTCCCTTTATATGTGAGGGCACGTTTACCCCTTGCTGCTTTCAGAATTTTCTCTTTATCCTTGTATTTTGCCAGTTTCACTGTGATATGTCGTGCAGAAGATCGATTCAAGTTACGTCTGAAGGGAGTTCTCTGTGCCTCTTGGATTTCAATGCCTTTTTCCTTCCCCACTTCAGGGAAGTTCTCACCTATTATTTCTTCAAGTACCCCTTCAGCACCTTGCCCTCTCTCTTCCTCCTCTGGGATACCAATTATGCGTATATTATTTCTTTTTAGTGTATCACTTAGTTCTCTAATTTTCCCCTCATACTCCTGGATTTTTTTATCTCTCTTTTTCTCAGCTTCCTCTTTTTCCATAACTTTATCTTCTAGTTCACCTATTCTCTCCTCTGCCTCTTCAATCCGAGCCGTGGTGGTTTCCATTTTGTTATGCATTTCGTTTAAAGCGTTTTTCAGCTCCTCGTGACTGTTCCTTAGTCCCTTGATCTCTGTAGCAAGAGATTCTCTGCTGTCAGCTCTACTGTTTTCAAGCCCAGCGATTAATTTTATGACTATTATTCTAAATTCACTTTCTGTTATATTATTTAAATCCTTTTTGATCAGCTCATTAGCTGTTGTTATTTCCTGGAGATTCTTCTGAGGGGAATTCTTCCGCTTGGTCATTTTGGATAGTCCCTGGCGTGGTGAGGACCTGCAGGGCACTTCCCCTGTGCTGTGGTGTATAACTGGAGTTGGTGGGCGGAGCCGCAGTCACACCTGATGTCTGCCCCCAGCCCACCGCTGGGGCCACAGTCAGACTGGTGCGTGCCTTCTCTTCCCCTCTCCTAGGGGCGGGATTCACTGTGGGGTGGGGTGGCCTGTCTGGGCTACTTGCACACTGCCAGGCTTGTGATGATGGGGATCTGGAGTCTTAGCTGGGGTGGGTAGGCAAGGTGCACAGGGGCAGGAGGGGCAGGCTTAGCTTGCTTCTCCTTAGGTGATCCACTTCAGGAGGGGCCCTGTGGCAGCAGCAGGGAGTCAGATACGCTGCCGGAGGTTTGGCTCCGCAGAAGCGCAGAGTTGGGTGTTTGCACGGAGCGAGCAAGTTCCCTGGCAGGAACTGGTTCTCTTTGGGATTTTGGCTGGGGGATGGGCGGGGGAGATGGCGCTGGCGAGCGCCTTTGTTCCCCACCAAACTGAGCTCTGTCTTCCAGGGGCTCAGCAGCTCTCCTTCCCTTTGTCCTCCAGCCTTCCCGCTTTCTGAGCAGAGCTGTTAACTTATGACCTCCCAGCCGCTAAGTCGCGCTTGCTGTCGGAACACAGTCCGTCAGGCCCCTCTGCTTTTTGCAAGCCAGACTCGGGGGCTCTGCTTGGCCGGTGAGCCGCCCCTCTGCCCCGGCTCCCTCCCGCCAGTCCGTGGATCACGCACCGCCTCGCCTCCCTTCCTACCCTCTTCCGTGGGCCTCTCGTCTGCGCTTGGCTCCGGCAACTCCGTTCTGCTAATCCTCTGGTGGTTTTCTGGGTTATTTAGGCAGGTGTAGGTGGAATCTAAGTGATCAGCAGGACGCGAGGTGAGCCCAGCGTCCTCCTACGCCGCCATCTTCCCTCTCCAGTCCCTAAACCATAAGCTATTTTTAAATGGTACTATGGGGAAAGAGACAGGAACAGAAACTGGATGTCTATATATATATTTACATGGGAACCCTGTAAATGTCTTTTGTAATAAAAAATATAATTATTTCAGAAATAAAAAAGCTAAGAATTTCTTAAAAGTAGTAAATAGAAGGAAAAAAAAGAATCTAATTGCATAACTAACTTTTGACATAAACACACAGAGAAGAATTATTTCAAGTGACTTTAAACTGAAATACTTTTTGTGTCCATCACTAGTGAGATATATCCTACGGATAAAATTTACCACAAATAAATCATAAGCTGCAGTCAGTAGCCTTATTGTTAATGATAACATTGGTATTATTATTTTGAAACTATTGTATATTTATGGTATAGGATAATCAAATAAGAAATGATGTACATATCATGTCACCAACACCTTCAATATAAGAAAATATGAGAAGTGTAACACCAAGTAAATTAATACATAATAATCACATATTTGAAATATAAGTATCATTATCGATTCATGATTTTTTTCTTTTTCTAAAAAAAAAATTTATATTCTCATTGTTATGGACTAAATGTTCCCCCCCCCCCCAATTCCTATGTTGAAGTCCTAATCCCCAAAGTGATGGTAATTGGAGGTGGAAACTTTGAAAGGTGGTTAGGTTATAAGAGTGGAGCCCTCATAAGAAGAGACAGGAGAGAAATGATCTCTTTCTGTTCCGTGTGGGGGCACAGTGAGATGATGGCTGTCTAGCAGCCAGGAAGCAGGCTCTCACCAAACATTAAATCTACTGTCACCTTAATCTTGTACTTCCCAGTCTCCAGAGCAGTAAGGAATAAACGTTGTTGCTTAAGCCATCAAGTCTATGGCTTGTAGCCTGAGCTGGCTAAGACACCTACATTTATTTATCTCTTAAAAAACGCGTCTTATATAAATACCTGTCCACTGAAAAGTTCCAGAAGCTGAGACACACCAGTAGCAATGACCACCTCTGGGGCCCTGATTCTGGTCTCTGAACTATATTTTCCTCCTTGGGAAACTGATTGATTCCAGGTCTGAGTGGAAAAGCTGTCAGCTGAATCTGCAACATCTTGTGCTGAAAAACAAGAGAGCAGTCAAAGCTTATAGAGGTCATAACAAAGAGGCAGAGAAAGCTACTAAAGAGGCTCTTTCCAATTTAAGAAACAGTTTGAGCATCAATAGAAATGACTGGAAAGGCCTGAAATTGATCCTATATATTTATAAAATCATGAGTCAGTAATTATACCAAAAGAAAATTTTGTAAACATTCATTGGTCACTTTCAATAGTTACTAAAAGTTTCCTCAAAAAATTGATTTTAAAAAAGGGAAGGGATGGGGTGCCTGGGTGGCGCAGTCGGTTGAGCGTCCGACTTCAGCCAGGTCACGATCTCGCGGTCCATGAGTTCGAGCCCCGCGTCAGGCTCTGGGCTGATGGCTCGGAGCCTGGAGCCTGTTTCCGATTCTGTGTCTCCCTCTCTCTCTGCCCCTCCCCCGTTCATGCTCTGTCTCTCTCTGTCCCAAAAATAAATTAAAAACGTTGAAAAAAAAATTTTTTTTAAAAAAAGGGAAGGGATTATGCATGATCTATTCTGTTTTTTTCTGTGTATATTTCCTGCTATACACTTTTCCAGGGCAACTATTGTATAAAATCTGTGGCTTCAACTTGGGACAACTCAAAAGACCATCAAAGCTCTAAATCTCTCCATAGCACCAGTTGGGGACATTGTTGAGACTTCACTCCTGCTCTTTATTCTCCAAAGAGGACTCACTAATAAATGCCCTGGATGTTAATATCCATCACATAGTTTGCTTCCCAAAAGTCCCAACCCGCTGCAAGCAGTTATTGCCATGTGTGGTGTAAGGAAGCAAATACTAACAGAGGATTGTAGACCTGAATCATTTGTTTTCCATTTGGCATGGGAACTTGTTTACTGAAGGCAGGTGGAACACAGACTATGGCACAAGGTAGCAGTGGAATTGATGATATTTTCACTGGTTTGGTGTACTGATGAAAAAAAAAACATTTGGTCATGCAATGTGTCAGACATTTGAGAAACATGGGAGAAATAGTAATGATAAGGAAAAGAAGTGGGTGAGCTCAAGTGACATGCTGAAAAAAAATAAAAACTGAGAATGATTAATCTGCAGTTACAAGCTAGCTGTAACAGCTATAGGCTTCCCTGGTGATAGATGATAGATGACTGATATAGATCAGATAGATAGATGATAGATAGATAGATAGATAGATAGATGATGCATTATGGATAGATAGACAATAGATGATAGATAGATGACAGATAGACAGATAGAGACATGTCTCATCTTCTACAGTGGGAAGACAGAAGCAAAAGAAGCCAAAAATAAGGTCCATAAAAGTAGCCAAACTTCCAAAGATTAAAATCATAGACAACACAAATCTGCACCACCAATGTCAGTTTTCTATATGGGAGAGAATGTGATTCTCACACATATGATGGGGTATCTAGCTTGTTGTACCTGGAAATTTTAAATTCCCTTCCAAAGATACTGATTCCGAAAGCAATGCCTAATAAATGCCCTGCATATTAATCTCCAGCTTAGTGTTTCCCTCCCAAGAAAATCAACCTACAATAGTAACCAAATGGTTGATTAGTGTGAGAATTTTCTTTATCAAAGAATTCTTATAAATACAGAAGGAATTATAAATTTAGCAAATCACCAATGGCAGCCTGTAATGAAATAATAGATCTAGGCCACCCACCACTATAACTGATGGTTAAAATCATTGAGTCAAAGTTTGATGGGGAAACTTTATCAGGTTGGCAGTACATTAGCCCACTGATCAATCTTAATATCACTACAAATGGGATACCTACTATTAATGCTCCTAATGTGACAGAAGATGCTATACCTATAGCAACATTTATGAAGTATTTTTTTCCCCAAAAGTTGACTTCAATCTAATCAAAGCTATACATTGTTGATTTACAAGAGATATGGGGAAAAGAAGAATAAGTAAATATAATCAGCCACATCAAGAATGTGAGAAATGCTTCAGGACAAATGAACCAATATCTCAATAAATATATACCATTATAAAAGGGTGTTTAGAGGCATATTGACCAAAAACAAAGCATGGCTTAATATTGGATCCTAATTCAAATAACTAAAAAGACATTTTTTTAGACAAGAAAATAGAACACAGATTAGTAGATGATATGATTATTTGTAATGTTATTTTTCATTATTTGTAACATTATTTGCAATGAAATACTACTAAATAATGCTTTTTAAAAATTGTTATCTACTAGAGATTCATATTGGAATACTTATAGGTGAAATGATATGATATCTGCTATTTGCTTTGTAATAACCTACAGAAAAATCACATAGGTTGGAGGGGGAATAGACAAAATAAGAATGAGATATTGTTGGTAATTATTTGAGCTGGGTAGTGGGTAGGTAGGGATTCATCGTGTTATTTCAATTTTAAAATATGTTCAAATTTTTTCTAAATAAAAAGTTTTAAAAATTATTTACATCATTAATGTTAGTTTATATTTGATACCAAATCAATGCATTCAATTAAGAAGTCATGAGGTAATACAGTTTAATGTTGGAAATTTGTGAAATATTAATCACTTGATGATAAGTTACTTTTAAAAATATGAATTAATATTTTCAGGGAAATTATAATAATCTTCATACTAAGTCTTTAACAAATGACTTATATATAATAATTTAACATATTCACAATTAATTAAGAATTATAAGTACATATATAACTGATCATAAAATATCTACTTTATCTCTTTACATAAAAATGACTAATTCCCCCCAAAAAAGACTAATTCCCTTTAAGAATGCAATGATATTATTTGATTTTTTTAAAATGTCTGATGGAAATTTATTAGAATAAAAATGTACTAACAGCAAGTTGATTAATTTGACACTTAGCTGTAAGAATAGTTTGGTGAAAAAGTTATTCCCAAACATTTATGTTTCAAATATTTTTAATTTTAGTTCATTATAGAAAGTTTTGTGACACTTTTTGCATAAACACTATTGATAATTTTTAATTTTTTTTAAATATAGGTGATAAATTATTAATAGATTGTTAAGAATTTAACCTACCAGTTTGGCATATTTCAATTTTTTTCAACTTTTGGCATTTCAGAGAGTATAATAATATAAAAATGATAATCAAAATATTAACTATCATTATAAAACAAATATTAAATAAAATTTAAAAATTTACAAGATGAATAAAATGTAGGAAAAGTACTCAAAATGTTGCAAGTCTACCCATTGCTCACCAAAGTTATCAATACCACAACACAATTTTTTTGATCATCATGTCTAACTTAATTTTTCAGTTAGACTTGAGTCAAACTGCTTTTGGTTAAATTGCTATTAACTCAATTGTTTTCTGCTAGTCATATAACAATCGTTCCATTTTGAAGATTATTGGTTTTTAAATAGCTAGAAAATGTCATTTATTATGCATTCTTCATGTGAACTGAATAAAAAACAAATTATTTCTAATCAATAGAGAAACGGTAGCCTCCAGAAATATTATTTCTTTTTTTCTTAATTTTTTTTTAAATGTTTATTTAGTTTTTGAGACAGAGAGAGCATGAACGGGGGAGGGTCAGAGAGAGGGAGACACAGAATCTGAAACAGGCTCCGGGCTCCGAGCTGTCAGCACAGAGACCGAGGCGGGGCTCCAACTCACGGACCACTAGATCATGATCTGAGCCGAAGTCGGCCACTTAACCTACTGAGCCACTCAGGCGCCCCCAGAAATGTTATTTCTGCTTACAATGCCAAACTCTGGAAATGAGTTGATTGGTTTGGAAATATTATGTAATCTCTCTCTGTCCACCCTCCCGCGCTTCACCTACCCAATCTTTGACACCCACCACTAGAATAACCAAAATTCATTTGGTCTCTGTCTCACTAAAGGAGTAAGTGACTCATGAATATATTCCATATTCACCAATGCTGGAAGGTAAAACTAGATATAGCACTTTACTGCAAGAATCTTGGAGTGACGCTGTCACATTCACCACGTGTGGTGCATTGTTTAATAAATATCCAATACTAGGATGCCTGGTTGGCTCAGTCCATTAAGCATCCAACTCTTGATTTGGGCTCAGGTCGGGATCCCAGGTCATGAGATTGAGCTCCATGTTGAGCTCCGTGCTATGCATGGAGCCTACTTGGAATTCTCTCTCTCCCTCTACCTGCCGCTCCCCCACTCACCCAGGTGTCTGCTGTCTCTCTCACTCTCTGTCTCTCAAAGAAAAAAAAATCCAATACTAAGTTGTTTGTATAGCTCATGTTTATAAGTATGCATATATATTGACAGATAATTTTCAGGTACAAATACTCTGTACTCTTAAATTTGTTTTGTCAATGTTCACACTCTTTAATCTTTCAGATATCCATGAAGATCAAGGCATTACATAAGTCCTTGTTTCTCTTCAAAGTTTCATTCTTTTATATTGACTGTAAACAATCAATTTTACAACTTACAGTTCTTGTAATATCAGACTGTTTTGGTTTTCTTTCAGTTTAATACAAACATCCTAACTTGTCTGAATTTAATTAACATGACAAGCTGTCTTACAAATCTGCCTTCCTCACTGATATATGAAAAATTATTCAGGGCAAAACACAATTATTTTTAAAATCATTTACATATTCAAGTTTTATTTTTAATTTTGCTTAACACATGTACTTAGGCATGCTTTTTGTGAAAATAATTGATTAGGAAAGTGCATAATAGAGTATTATCTTTCCATATATAATAATTAAAATAGATCATGTCATACAATTCTTAACATGATCTCTATTTTGTTTTTAAAAATCTAGATAGTTCTGTATATGGACAATTTAAAAATATAGAAATATATGTACCAAGAAACTCACAGTGATCATCTTTAAAGGTAACATTAAGGAAATACTCACTTTCTATTTTTATCTTTTGAATTTTTTTTTAAGTAGGCTTCATGCCCAAAGCAGAGACCATTGAGGGGCTTGAACTCATGACCCTAAGATCAAGACCTTGAAATCAAAACCTGAGTTGAGATTGAAAGTCCCAAGCTTAACTGACTGAGCCATGCAGACACCCCTGTCTTTTGACTTTTTAATAATGAATATATCTTACTGGAGATGAAGTATAAATATACGTTTTAAAAGAATTTAATATATAGAATTATATATATATAAGAATTATATATATATAATATGCACATTCTATATATAATATATGCACCTATATATACTTAAGTATGAGTATATATACATAATTGAATGTATTTTTTTATTTAATGAGATAAGGTATAAATATTTATTTCAAAAAAGGATGTCATTGATGGTCTTGTAAGTTCTCATAATCTGTTCTATCATCTTCTTCTGTCAAAAAAAATTTTAGGGGTGCCTGGGTGGTTGGTTGAGCATCCCACTCTTGATTTTGGCCTAGACGGTGGGATTGAGACCCTCATTGGGCTCCATGCTGAACGTGGAGCCTGCTCAAGATTCTCTCTCTCTCCCTCTGCCCCCTCCCGCTTGCCCTCTCTCTGTCTTTCTCTAAAAACAAAAAAAAAATGTTTTTCAAATGTTTAAAAAATATATTTTTAATTCTGCACCAAGCTATGAGGTTTTCAAAAATATGTTCTGTGACCATAAAGAACTTCTGTAAAATTAACCTTCATCTTTCAAAGATTTGTATAAAACATCCTTTACCTTCACTCCACTCAAGTAAAAGTATTTATTAAATTTTTCTGTAAGGACCATGAAATTGAATTGGGACCTGTGCTGTAAGAAATCGCCCAGAATGTCACAGGAGACTGGCACACACCCTCTAATGAGAAAACATTTTACAAGCAACAAAAACCATGGTCAAAAATAATCAGAGTTGATGATGGAAAGAAACCTAAAGGAGCATAATCCAAAAAGCGGTGAGTCCTTCTTAGAAGAGAAGTAAACCAAATTCTGCTTTCTTCCCTGACAGAATGGTGAAGAAAGATCAGGAATCTATCATATGTTAGCATAAGAAAAACTATTTAAATCCTTAATTATCTATTAATGACTACATGAGGGTTGGCATAATGAATTAGAATCCCTAGGAGCCCTGACCTGGGAGCAAGTCTGCTCCACCAACCATTTGCCTACAAACCTTCAAGGTATATGGGCTTAAATATGGGGATAAGAGAACTAAGAGACCCTCCTTGAGGCACAGATGGCCTTCCCTGAAAGAAGCAGTGCACTGAAGACTGGGACAAGCCAAGAAAAATCCTTCCAAGGCTTTTCAGGCTCTCAATGGATATAAACAATTGCTACTGAAGGCTGGTGCTGAGGCAGGAGGGAAGGAAAGAGATCTCCCCAAAGTCAGAAAGCTGAGAGTGTGAACACATAACAAAAAGTACTGTGAGCAAATTAAAAAGCTCACAGCCAGTCTTTGGAACCAAAAAAAGAACTGCGAGGGTACAGAAAATAACGGTTGCCCATATTTGCTCCTGAGTCAACACTCCCAAGTATTTATAGACAGAAGCCCAGAAGGGAAGATGAAGGACACAGGACTTGCTGGTTATAAAACTTCAAAAAGTCATTGTTCTAGTTTCATAGAAGAGATGGGACCAGGAAGATCAGAAGATCAGACAAAGTACCAGAGAAGTTCCTATGTCTATTAAGAAGTCCCACTTGAGGGACGCTTGGGTGGGTCAGTCAGCCAAGCATCTGATTTCAGCTCAGGTCATGATCTCACTGAGTTCAAGTTCGGAAGTTTGAGCCCCACATCCGGCTCTGTGCTGACAGCTCAGTGCCTGGGGCCTGCTTCGGATTCTGTGTCTCCTTCTCTCTCTGCCCCTCCCCTGCATGTGCTCTCTCTCTCAAAAATAAAAATAAATATGCATTTAAAAAAAGAAAAGAAACCCCACTTGAGCTCTGGGGAACTGTTTAACCATTAGGGGGACCCCTCAGTTCACACAGGCAGTATGACTCTACTCTTAGACATCAACTTCAGTTTGGTGATCCATTCAGCCTGATTAGGCACATTAAAGGCAATACTTGGATAACACAGGGAACTTTCACTTAAGTGAAAGTCATAATTGATGTCATCATTTTAATATCAATACAGTTAAAGTTTAACACATTAATTATATCCACCTGCTATCATATATAGCTAACTAATTAGTTCACATTTCCCAGTTAGATTATAAATTCCTCATAGGCTAAGATCATGTTTCAATATTTTTCTGTGTCTCCCAAAAGATGTAAGACAGCCTAGATATATATGATTTAATTAATGAATAATCAGCTATTCTTTTTTTTTTTTTTTTTTTTGCCCAGGAAAAAGTTAATCCTCTCCATCCACCCAGGATTAGCCTGCCCATCCAACAGATCCATGACTTTGATATTAGCTCTCTGGAAGCATTAAATTAATTGTGAAATTTTTTTCCTAAGGAGAAAGGATGAATATTTGTTTTAAAAATAAAACAAAATTAAGACTATATACAGTCGGAAGAAGACAGAAATGGTAGAAGAAAGAAGAAAATGAAGAGCAGAAAGCAGAGGAGAAGTAGAAGGAGAAGGAAGAGAAGAAGGGGAAGGAGAAGAAGAAATGTAGAAATGGCAATTACATAAAATCAAAAATTTTTTTTGAATTTCATTTTCACCCTCTAAATTCTTACTCATAACCATTTATCTCTCCAAATGGCTTTTAAAAATCAGGATAAAAGTTGGTACTATATTTATTGATTTTTTATATCAATCATCACCTCTAATTAGGGTTTTTCCTTTGAGTTTCTAAACAAAGATAAAAATTATAATTGTTTAAAAGTACTACTTCATCTTCAATCCAGTAGAGGCCATTCCATATATTGAGTAAATTTCAATAGCACATACATAGCATCTGTACATACACTTGAAGATTACATGAAATAGTATACACACATAAGAACAATTAAGCACCCACTGTATATATGAGAAATGAAAATGGGCTGGGTGAGGAAAAGCTTCCAGAAGTAAGAAAACTCAACCTGGATTCATACACAAAGAGACATGTAAAGCTTGATGACTGTCTGCAGTACTTCTAGTTTTGTGCTAATAATGTAAATGTTTTTAAAACAGTATCACATAGGGGGCACCTGGGTGGCTCAGTCTGTTAAACATCTGACTCTTGGTTTCGGCGCAGGTCACGATCTCACAGTTTCATGAGTTCAAGCCCCACATCAGGCTCTGAGCTGGCGGTGCAGAGCCTGCTTGAGATTCTCTCTCTCTCCCTTGCTCTCTGCCCCTCCCTCACTTATTCTGTCTCTGTTTCTCTCAAAGTAAATAAATAAACAAAAAAAAAACCTTAAGTATATATTATATGGAAACAGGCAATTGATAAAAAACATAAAAATATATAATATGCTATATGTTGAGAAATACTAAGGAGAAGCATAACACAGGGAAAGTTAGTAGAAATTATGTGCAGGGGGGTTATTATTTAAATTAGGTGGCCAGAGAGAGCCTCACTAAACAGATGGTATTTGAGCTAAGATTTGGGTGATAAGGAAGGAAGCCATGTAAATATTTGGAGGAATAGCATTCCATGTAGAAGGAACAACATGAGCAGCACTTCCCAGGGCAGAAAATGCCTCCTATGTTTAAGAAATAGCAAGGCGAGCTGTGCACCTAGAAGAGAGAGAGGAGAGTAACGGGAGATGAAGTCATAGAGTTGAGGGCATAGGTGGACATGGGCTTGCCCATGCTTCTAATGACTGTCTTTACTGTTAGTGAAGTGAGAACACTGGAGGATTGTTACCGGGAAAGTGCAATTATCTGTTTATGGTGGGGTATTTCGTGGCTAGTGTGTCGCAGGGAGAACAACACCGATGTGGAGAAAGCAATTAGGAAGCCATCATTGCAATAGGCGAGATGGTGGCTTAGACAAGGGTGAGCATAGCAAGAAATATTTGGATTCTTGACTCTATCATCAAATTGTTAACTGCTCAGTTAGGAGAAAAAGTCTGGAAAACATTAAAAGTATTTTCTAAAAAAAGGTGGGGGGGTGGGGAATAAATCATTTGTTTCTTAAACTCTAGCTTAGAACAATATGAAAGCTTTTAGCAACTATTTTGTTAAAGTCATTAAGATTAAATTTCATTCACAGCCCATGGTACCATGTTTGAAACAGAGAAGATGCTCAAAAATATATCCTGAATTGAACTGAATTGAATCAAGAAATTATCAGAGAAAAAGAATGAATTCCAGTCTTATGCCTGCAGCTGGCTTAAGCCTGAATATCAGAAAGAAAACGTTCAGAATTTCTCCCTATTTTTCTACTGTCTTGTTCAAGTTCCCAGCCAGACTTATTCCAAGTGTGGCCCCCTGGACCAGAGCATCAGCACAAGTGAGAGCTTGATGGCTATGCAAACCTTAGGTGCCATTTGCAGACATCCTGGACCAGCATCTTGGGAGGTAGCCCAAGAATCTGTGTTTTAACAACCTTGCAGGTGATTCTTAGGAACACTGAAGTTTAAGAATAACAGTTCACAGCTATCCTCAAAATCAAATTCAGTTATTTATTACTACCCAGAATAGGATCCTAGACTCAAAACCAGAGTTTTTATTAAGGTATTTTTAAATCCAAAGATCACTAAATAATTTATATATAATATAATCATGCAATTTATAAATACACATATGTGTATGTGTATGAGTGTATAATCACCCCAGGTATACTTTCAGACTGGCCATTACCTGACAGCCTTGGTTAGCAAAGCTATATCTATGACACTTGTTCTTCTAGGACCTTTTGAGCCATCCCAGATACCCTGCACTCTAAGAATGACTTCAAGAAGCAAAAGACAGAAGCAGCCCTATTGGGAAAGCCTTGCTTTTTATCTCTTTCTAAGCAAGCTATTATACAAAGTGAAACAATATAAACAAGATTTGTTCATTTGCTTATTTGATTGTTTTAACCAGGAAAGATGATCGTTTATAAAGGCTTTGCTTCTCAGCTCTTGGATGTTCAGAGTAATGAAGTGGAGAGGTTGTATGCAGGCTTTGGGAGCTGACAGATCCTAGTTCGAATCCTGATTCTGCTTATTCTAGCCACGCAAACTCGGTCAAGTTGCCTAATCTCTCTGAGTCTCATTCCTCATCTAAAAAGTAAGCTGGAGGGTAGTCTCTGTGGTGCAGTTGCAATTGGCTAGCGAATTGGGCTGTGAACTGAAATGCTGGTGGTTCAATCCCACCCGCGCAAGTCTGGAATTATACAGTCTTGGGGCAAATGGCTGGCTCAGTCGGTTGAGCATCAGACTCTTGATTTCGGTTCAGGTCATGATCTCAAGGTTCTAGGATGAGCCCTGCCTCAGGCTCCACACTGGGCATGGATCCTGCTTCAGATTCTCTCTCTCCCTCTGCCCCTCCCCTGCTCTTGGTCTCTCTCTCTCTAAAGTAAACAAACAAATAATAAGAAGTAAACAAGACACTATGGTAATAGATTGGTGTGTGACACAAATGAAGTACTCAACAAATTTGCATTCCCTTCTTCTATCTCTAATCTGTCAGTAATTTTTATTTCCAGACCTTTTCCCTACATGCTAGAACTGATGTAGAAAATAATCTTCCCTCCACCCACCCACAATGTGATGCATTGAGGAAATACTGATTTGGGGAAATGTGTAGCTTAAATGTCTTTAATGCTGGATTTCCAGATTCTCTTCCCCCAGAACCACCCATGGGGAAAAGGAAGAGAAACCACTTCCCACAGCTGGGGCTTTCCTCATTTCCAAAGCTGGAGAATAATCACAATTCCCAAAGGAAGCATGCCAGGCTTGGAGACTCTCTTTTCTACCAGGAGAGCATTTAATAGTTCTTTCAACAGGACAGGCCTTCAGCCATTCTCCATATTATTTGTCTGTAACCTATTACTTTTTTTTTTTAATTTTTTTTTCAACGTTTATTTATTTTTGGGACAGAGAGAGACAGAGTATGAACGGGGGAGGGGCAGAGAGAGAGGGAGACACAGAATCGGAAACAGGCTCCAGGCTCTGAGCCATCAGCCCAGAGCCCGACGCGGGGCTCGAACTCGCGGACCGCGAGATCGTGACCTGGCTGAAGTCGGACGCTTAACCGCCTGCGCCACCCAGGCGCCCCTGTAACCTATTACTTTTAAGTAAAATCTTACCGTTTTACAAAATAAAGAACATTAATCTTCTACACTCCATATTCCTACTTTCTCAATTTGTATTTTGCTTGAATGATAAGAATGGAGGAGGTAGAGGGAACAACTCTACTTCTTAATGGTTAGTCTAGAAAGAGCCACTTGCAATAGCATTTTCTCTGAACAGAATTCATCATTGTGCTGTCAGGATCAACTTTCTTATCTGAACTTGAGAAATCTGCTTTTTTGTCTCCCTATCTTAGAACACTGTGAATGGGAAAGCTGACAACGGTCAAACGTGGCCACAGAGTTGATGTGTGGGAGGGTGAATCTAACAATTAACTGCCAAAATTCATTTTTTTAAGTCTCTTTGACCCTGTTTACAATAAGCTTCTACAGTTCTCTAGTTTGTGACCATATCAGGCTTGTAAAGTGAAGAATTATAGAAATTATAGGAGTAAAAAAAATTAGTTCAAAAGCTTTGTGATACCCATACTGTGTGAGAAATACTCTTGTTTGAATAGTAAAATATTTTAGATCTCTAGTTCAGTTAACACACATATTTTCCAAAAGGAAAAAGAAGTCTGTATATATGTATGTGTGTTGGTGGGTGGGTGGAGGGGACAGGGGTGGTTTTGCATTGATCATGGGGCTTCAATAGATTTAAGAAATGACTATGAAGAAGAAGAAGAAGAAGAAGAAGAAGAAGAAGAAGAAGAAGAAGAAGGTGGAGGAGAAGGTGGAGGAGGAGGAGGAGAAGGAGAAAGGGAAGAAGAAATATAGCTAACTTCATTTTACTTTCAGGCTAAATGAAATACAAAAATAAAGCCATATGCATTTCTCTCTAGGCATTAACATACAGGCACAGAGGTGAAGTATTATCAAATTTGATGCTATCTAATTTTATATTATTTAAAGTTATAGAAAAAGTTCATTTTCTTGATATTTGTCATTTATAAATTTTAAGAACTCTTCTTACATTATAGGACAAAAAAATAGAAGCAGGTGATGACAACAAGAGGCCTCCTGGTTTTGAATTTATTCTGTACAGGCTGCTTTCAGTATAAAGTAAGCTGCTGACTGCCACTCCCATACTGCTCCTTCCTAACATCCTCAAGGCAGGGAGCTTGGCTCTTGGGCTGGTTCAGACCCTTCTCAATGTGGAAGTAGGACCACACACTGGACATCAAACGAATTAAAGTAATCTTTTCTACTTGCCTTTTTCTTCCCATTTCATCCCAGAGCCTATCATCAATTCAAGTTTATTCATTATCATGAAATACGAAACTTTTTTTTTCTGTTTCTGAGTATTTTTATTAACCACTAATAATTAATTCACTTGGCTATGTGGCTGCCAGAATAAAATAAAATATATGTTTCGTGATTCCCAAAATAGGCTAAATGATAGGGTTGAGCTGGTGTTATTTGAGTTAATTTTATTTGGCAACAGTTTGGGCTTGATCAGCTTACAGAGATTTTTTTTTTTTTGTTTTTCCAGGATTCCCCAAGACATTTCTGGTTTCCAAGAACAGAAAAGTTTGTTATTTCAGTCTGTGTTAGCACCTTGGAAACAAAAAGAGATTTGTTATATTACTCTTCACAAATACATTTAGTAACCACCATGCCAAGATTTACATTAGATTTTCTTTGTTATGGTAATTCCTTCTGATATACGTATGAACGAGGTTGATTCCTGACAATGACTATGAAATAGTAACCATATTACTTAACTTAAGTAAGCTATGCTCCCAACTCAATTCAAAGGGGATATGTCTACAGATAGATCCACTCTTGTAGATACATACATATGGCTATAAGTGAACATTTTACTATCTATAAAGAAAAGAACTCATTTTATTGCTATAAACTTTTTCAATCTTTAAGTGTTTAAGGTTGTGAATTCACTCAAATATGCAAATATAATGATATTTTAAGGCAATCAAAAAGGGATGGGATTTCTATTTATTGTCTATTATGTACCTGGTTTCATGCCAGGTGCTTTATATCTGTCATATCATTTAAGATTTCACAGCATTCTAAATCTAACCATATAATTCAGAGTTGGTGTAAAGCTCTTACATCACCAATCCAATTTTCTAAGGAAGAAAAGGCACCCAAATCAACAGGGCCAGTTGGAAGCAACCAAAGTTTAAGATCAAAGAAACCAGGACACGTTTTTTGCCTCTACAGTGTGCTCTTGAACTCCAAATCCTTGTTTTTTACCCATATCATGGAGATAATACAACTACCTCATGATACGTTAGTGACGATTAAAAGAGACGATGCGGGGCGCCTGGGTGGCTCAGTCGGTTGAGCGTAAGACTTCGGCCCGGGTCACGATCTCGCGGTCTGTGAGTTCGAGCCCCGCATCAGGCTCTGGGCTGATGGCTCAGAACCTGGAGCCTGCTTCCGGTTCTGTGTCTGCCTCTCTCTCTGCCCCTCCCTCGTTCATGCTCTGTCTCTCTCTGTCTCAAGAATAAATAAACGTTAAAAAAAAATAAATTAAAAAAAATAAATAAAAGAGATGATGCAATTGGGGCGTGTGGGTGGCTCAGTCGGTTGAGCGTCCTTCTCACGGTTTGTGGGTTCAAGCCCCACATTGATCTCTGTGCTGACAGCTCAGAGCCTGGAGCCTACTTTGGATTCTGGGTCTCCCTCTCTCTCTGCCCCTCCCCTGCTGGCATTCTGTGTGTCTCTCTCTCAAAAGTAAACAAACATTAAACAATTAAAAAAAAAGATACAATGCAAAAAAGTAGCTGGGAAATAGGGACTAGATGTCAGTTTGCTTCCTCTAAGCTCTACTTCTTTCTCTCCCTACACGTGTTGTACTCTACTTCCACTGGATAGTTAACTAAAGTATCAGAAAATGTAAAACTGAGAGCAGCTTTAGTGACCAAGTGACATCATTTAACAAATGAAGAGAATAAGTTCCAGAATGTGTCAAGACGTAGACACAGCTAAGCAGGGACAAATTTTGTTTACAAAAAATTCTTAATTCAATGTCTTTTCCATTATACCTACCTAAAGTACATAACTTACTTAAAAATCAGCTGATGTGTTACCGTCTATGCCCCCCTCCCATCCTAACTTAATCAGTACTTCTGGAACGCCCACGTGTGATGCCAACTCCAATTGTATAGCTCTACGTGTCTCAAACATACATATACAGTGACTGACCGCAATAGTGTCCGTGTGTCCTGTTTGTCAGTGGCAGCCGTTCAGAGACAAGTATGGCTGTGCAGAAGTCCTCGCTGTTGCTCGATACTTTTCAAGAATAGACATACGTGTCAATATTGATGTAAGTTTTTCTATTTTTTAAAACGTAAGAAGGCTAAACAAACCTGTTTGTGCTTTCTATAATAACGCATAAAGTGAAGAAACAAGCATTCAAAGCATTCCATACAGCTTACTGTACAAGGTCTGCACTCAGTAAAGGAATTAGGGGAGAATAAACAATTCTTTTCCCCCTACTTCCTCTTTCCACTTGCTTTCATTTTAAATTGGGTAAAAAGTGAGCTTTAATGACCGTTCTATCATATTTCCCTTTGTACTCTGAGGTTCACAGCTCACAAACAGGAGTTTGGCAAACATTTGTGAATTGATTCACTGCCTGTGGGGCTGCTATCAATTTCTTCCACCTCCGATGGACACTAACTCAATCCCTTTATTCCTTCCTAGAACATTTATCCAATAAACATTCACTTAACACCTGCAATTTTTCAGGCCCTGTGCTGGAGATGAGAAAGAAATAAGAAACAATTCCTCCCTTCCAAGAATTCCAAGTCTAAAGTAAGGAAGTGGATATGTAACAAAGTAACTCTTTTTGATGGTATATAAAAGTGATATAGGAGATGATCCCCTTTAAAGTGGCATTCTTTACTCACTACCCACCACGTCCACATTGCCACAAAAGAGCACAGAAGTTTAAAAAAAAAGTGCAGCTGTCACCAATGATTAACACAACGGCGAGACATGGTGTATGAGAACGGATATAGGTGGTTTTATAAGGACCATGTGGTTGTGTGGGACACGCATGCTGAACACAGACTGCAGACACTGCCCAAAACTTCCTTTTGCAGGGTGCGGATGTAACCGAGCCTTGCGTGGAAGTCTTCGCTTCCGGAATAGGAAGATTGACTAACCAGTGAAGCTCTGTATTACTCATTTCAGCAGTCATTTGCTTTTCTTGATGCAGCACATAAAACTTGTACAAGATACAGCAAAGGAACTTAGTCAGGTCACCCACATTAATTTAGGACATGTTTCTGTTGACTGATTATACAGACTCTACCTGTTAAAGTTTATAACAAAGTCAAAGATGTTGGGCTCAAACGGAATCTCAGATCTAAAATTACAATCTTATGGCTGGTGGGGGAAAATGATTCAGCAATTTTTTATTTAAATTAAACTTCCAAAATGATTATAGAAGAAATTATATTCTGAATACCTGCTATTTGCTTGGCACTCTCGTAGATGCTGTAGAGATAAAAAGACATGTAAAATATGCTTCTGATGCTCAGGAATTTGCAATCCAATTGGGGGAAGAAACTTTAAGTGCAAAAAGGAACAGCCAAACAAGGCAACACGCAATATATTGCTAAATGACTGATGTTGGTAATCAGAGATATGTACACAGTTAGATAACAGTATCTTTGAGGTAAAGCAATCTAGAGAGAAATTGTACTTGGTGTGAGCTTTGGAAAGGATAAAATGGAAGAATGAGGTGTTGTAAGAGAAAACCGGAAGTGGAACAAAGGCACAGAGTAGGAAAACTCTAGGGAAGTTAAGGAAATAGGGGTTGGATTCATTTGGCTGTGCAGAGATAGCCTGGGAGAAGAGTGGAGCCAGGGCTGAGAATGTAGGTTGAAATCAGAACATAAATGCAAACCCAAGGAGTTCAAGCCCCCTTCCATGGTAATGTTGAGCCATTGAATTTTTTTTTCATCAGCGAAGTGATGTAATAAAACTGGAAATTATGTTTAGGGTAAAAACCAGGAGTCCAAGTTAAGACCAGGTATATTAGGAGAAGCGTGAGAGCCCCATTTGGTTCATAATATGGCATTTTTTCAAGTGAATATATTCTTTAAGTCATATTTTCAGTATGTATTTAGTAAGCTGTGAAGAAACTTTCTATTAGGGTAGAGTATATGCCACTTAATATTAAATACAGATTTGTTACATTTACTGAGTAGAATATCTTCACTGCTTTGGAATTTTCTGGTTTTCAAATCAACAATTGTTTCTCATATTTCAGAATTCATGTTTTACTGTGTTTCCCTCTGTGATTCTTTGTAACATTCTTGGCATGGGTTTAAATATGTAGGCCATAAAGCCCATCTTGTACCCCATTAAATAGTGCTATATGGTGCTTTATATTCAGAATCAGTGCACTGAACTGCCTACCCAGAGTGACTCTCAGCTGACTGGCTTCAGAGCTAGTGGGGTGGCTTTTTTTGCACTGGGCCATTTCCTGTGTATAATTCATCAAAATACCAAACCAAGGTGGATCAATGTGAGGACAAGTTTGTTCAATATCCATGCTTGGAATTGGCTCTTTTGGCAGGAGTAAAACCAAGATGCATTCTGCCAATTGGAGAAACTGAAAATTGGAGAACTCAGTGACCTGACACTTCATTTTGTTTGTTTTTATTTTTGACAGAGAGTGGAGGAGGGGCAGAGAGAGAGGGAGACACAGAATCTGAAGCAGGCTCCAGGCTCTGAGCTGTCAGCACAGAGTCCGAAGTGGGGCTTGAACTCATGCAGGATCATGACCCGAGCCGAAGTTGGAGGCTTAACTGACTGAGCCACCCAGGCGCCCTGACACTTCATTTTGATTTATTACATAGATACTGCAACATCACATAGATAGGTAGCCAGGTAGCTGCCTGACTAGTTTATGATTAAGATCAACCAAACTTTCCCTCTTAACTGTATGATTTCATAAAGTCAGTTTTATAGCTCTAAAATGATTGCCATACATCTAGTCAGAAACCAGGTGGGGCCATGCACCAGAGTTCATATTTGCATGATCACAGACCCTAATTCACCCAGGGACAGGGTTAAATTTGAATATATGTCATCTTTTCTGAACTGGTCCAGAACTTCGTAAGTTTGCTCTGGAGTAATTTCTTCAATTCTTACTCTTACCTGCTAAAAAAGTGGGTGCTTTTATATGGTGCTTTATATTCAGAATCAGTGTGCTGAAGTGGGATCAGAATACTCTTTCTTGGATTTAATATTAAATCACATGGATGCATCACATGAAATTTATTTGGCTATAAAATTCAACCTTTAACCATCGGAAGAGAAATGAAATCCATATGTAATAAGGTAACATTAGTTTGTAGTATTGCTTTTCAATCTTGTTTTTAATGTAGACTACTGTAGTAGATCAAAGACCTTGAAAGACCCTTACTCATTTCCTCATGACCATGCCAAACAAAAAATTTTCTTTTTTTTTTTTATTTTTTTTTCAACGTTTTTTATTTATTTTTGGGACAGAGAGAGACAGAGCATGAACGGGGGAGGGGCAGAGAGAGAGGGAGACACATTATCGGAAACAGGCTCCAGGCTCCGAGCCATCAGCCCAGAGCCCGACGCGGGGCTCGAACTCACGGACCGCGAGATCGTGACCTGGCTGAAGTCGGACGCTTAACCGACTGCACCACCCAGGCGCCCCCAAAAAATTTTCTAAAAAATAACATTTACAAAACAAAACTCTAAGCAGAAAGACTAATAGAGGCTTTGGTAACATTGTGTTTTGTTAAATATTTTAATCAAGAATTCTTATTCGAGGCCATATAATACACAGAAATTATCATAACTAGAAATTTTAGTTCCCTTAGAGATGTTCACAAATGACCTAGAAAACTACTCTGTTTCAAAACTCATCACAGTGCATGCATAGAGTATTGTGATAAACAAGTTGACAGAGGTTAACAATTTCGTCTGAATGTTGTTCTGTCGGTTGTGAAGAATGAATCAATTATTTTGTTCACATACACCGGAGGTGAATATGAGAAACCCACACCACTACATATCTAGCATAGACTTGGGGTAGTGTCAGTAAGAAGTACTTCTCACAGCCTGCTAGTTAATAGAAACATTAATTCTATTTGAGTATGTCCTCTCATTCTGCTCTACTTTTCTAACCAAAGGTTAAACTCTGCCCACATGATCCTAGGTATATAGAAAGCAGAAAGAGTCTCCCTTCACTGCTTTGTCCGAGAGTCAACAGAAGCACCACACTGTGCAGCCTACTGTCAGCAGCACCAAAATGCATAATGTAGACACAACGTATACATTATGGATTTTCCCAACGCATGGTTCCAGAAATGTGGAGTTTGTGAGATAATGATCCTGAGAATGCTTTCCTTGATTCTAGAGAAATAGAGACTATCCTGCAATAGCAGGGTTGATTACCTTGCATTTAGAATGTACTATAAAAGAGCTCACACTGGATTTGGAGAGAGAAAATGTGAGACACTGCCACTTGCTACTTGTAATTGACTCTGTTAAGCGTTTGACTCTTGATTTCGGCTCAGGTCATGATCTCACAGTTCATGAAATCGAGCCCCGAGTCAGGCTCTGCACTGACAGCACACTTTCTCTCTCACTCTCTCTCTCTCAAAATAAAAATAAACTTAAAAAAAAAGGATAATGATGTCTACCTTATCAACAGAGTAAGCAAATAAAATAGCACGCACCAAAACAAACTACACAACAACATGCATTCTCAAAAGCTTTGGTTTTCATAATCGATGTTTAAAAAAAGTTATCCATATAACATATGGATGGCCAAATGGATCACTCATTCATCCCTTTATCTATTTCTTAAATGTTGCCCAAACCTACAAGATGCTAATGGTATTACACATTGCATGTAAGTTACTGATTAAATAAACAAAGTTAGACAGACAATAAGTGACTACACACACACACACACACACACACACATTTGTGTAGGTGTATTGTGTGTATGTGTATTTACAAAAATTACAGCTGCAGTAAGTGCTGCAACATAGTGAGGGCTGAGAAAAGGACCAGGTTCTTAAAGTGTTTAAAGAAGTTAGGGAAAGTCTCTGAGGAAGTGACATTTCGGAGAAGATTTGAAAGACATTTGAAAGAGAAGAAAGAGTGAAGAAAGCAAATGGGGGTGGGAGTGAAGAGGAGTATTAACTGTGCGAATGGGTGACTTTGCACTGACGAACATTTTGAACTTTACCACTTCAGAAGCAATATTCAACAGCATGTGTAACTAAGAGAGCCAGTAATTATTACAGGAAACAAAATTAAATCACATCTCTTGAATTTCTTTGCTCTTTCTTCTATTTACTCCCCAGGCATCAGTAATCACTTGGTATGTGTCTTTTGAGCTCTTACTGATGACTCTAGTGTTTTCCAAAGTATAATCATTATCCCCAGAGAGAACTGGTTTTAAAAAAGATATGTTCTGGGGCGCCTGGATGGCTCAGTCAGTTAAGCATCTGACTCTTGATTTCGGCTCAGGTCTTGATCTCATGGTACCTGAGATGGAGCCCTGAGTCGAGCTTCAGGCTGACAGCATGGAGCCTGCTTGGGATTCTCTCTCTCTCTCTCTCTCTCTCTCTCTCTCTCTCTGCACCTCCCCTGTGTGCACTTGTGCGCACTCACACACGTGTGCATGCACTCAGTCCCTCTCTGGCCTTCCCCTGCTTGAGCTCGCACATGCACTCTCTCTCTCTCTCAAAATAAACTTTAAAAAAATATACATGTTCCGGGGCTGCACTCTGGAACTACTAAATCACAGCACCTTGGAGAGGAGTCCTGGAATGTGCATTTGTAATGATTTTCTCAGGTGACTTTCGTGGGCAATAGAATGTGAAAACTGCTGGACCCGGCATGAAAGTATTGCACACAATATCAAAACGGACATTTGTGTTCCCTGACACAAAGACCTCACAACATCTTCAACAGACAACCTGGGAAACAGAGGGGCACAGAACAAAACACAAGCAGACAGAGCACAGGAGTCAGGACTGCATCTGAAACCCCACTGGAAAAACTGATGCAGAAAAGGTGATCTGAGTCACTGCAAACTCATAATCTAAAAATTCTGCCTATCTCTTGAGACCCTGTTCTCCCATTTCTGTAAAACATAAATAAGCCTTTACTTACAAAATGAGAATTGTTTACTCTTAAGGCAGCTCTTGCCATAGAAAGGAGGTATGCTACATCCTGTACCAGGAAAGGTTTTGGTCTAGCATTTATTTATTTATTTATTTATTTATTTATTTATTTATTTGGATTCTTTTAATGTTTATTTATTTTTGAGAGAGAGAGAGAGAGGAGCAGAGACAGGGAGAGACATAGAATCTGAAGCAAATTCCAGGCTCCAAACTGTCAGCACAGACCCCGATGCAGGGCTCGAACTCACAAACTAAGGTGAGATCATGACCTGAACCAAAGTTGGACACTCAATGACTGAAACACCCAGGCACCCTTATTTATTTTTATTTTAGTAATCTCTGCACCCAGAGTGGGGTTCAAACTCATGACCCAGAGATCAAGAGTCACATGCTCTTCTGACTGAGCCAGCCAGGCACCCCTTTGGTTCAGTATTAAACCACATTACTGGGGTGCCTGGGTGGCACAGTCGGTTAAGCGTCCGACTTCAGCCAAGTCACGATCTCGCGGTCTGTGAGTTCGAGCCCCGCGTCGGGCTCTGGGCTGATGGGTCAGAGCCTGGATCCTGTTTCCGATTCTGTGTCTCCCTCTCTCTCTGCCCCTCCCCCGTTCATGCTCTGTCTCTCTCTGTCCCAAAAATAAATAAAAACGTTGAAAAAAAAAATTAAAAAATAAAATAAAATACAATAAACCACATTACTGAACTACCATTATTTAGCCCAGTTTCCCAAATTGATGCCTGGACTGAGGTACTTTGCTAAGGAGATTTTTTACCTGGATGTTTCTTTCTTGTTTTAATCTGCAAGGTCAGTTTGCACTTGGTTTGGATTTTTAATCCACTTGGAGTGGATTTTATGATCTCTGAGAACTACAATACTCTACTGTAGTTCTACAATACTCTTGCTGACTTGACTTCAGGTCTTCAATTAATAATACTTTTCTAATGTTATATTATAAAAGTAATCAATATTGGCAAAAGAGATATTTATAATAAGTGCAGAATTGAAGAGAAGACACCCTACCCTTACTGCCTGCCCTCTTTCTCCACATTCTACTCTTGGCCCTCTAAATAATTCAATATCCCAGGATTGTTTTTAATTTTTTTAATGTTTATTTATTTTTGAGAGAGTGGGAGACACAGAGTGTGAGCAGGGGAGGAGCAGAGAGAGAGGGAGACACAGAATCCAAAGCAGGCTCCAGGTTCTGAGCTGTCAGCACAGAGCCCAACATGGGGCTCGAACCCATGAACTGTGAGATCATGAGCTGAGTGAAAGACGGATGCTTAACTGACTGAGCCACCCAGGCATCTCTGATAGCCCAGGATTTTGAGGCACTTTCCTAAGGCATGTTTCCAACTGTCCTTCAGCTGCTGATTGTTCAGGTAAGCTGCTAGGTAGGCATGCCAATACCAACTTCCATCACTACCAACATATGTCCAATGCCAAAGAGTATGAATGAATTCTTGAATACAGAGACTTGCTACTCTACCTTAGAAAGGTTTTCAACAGCTAGTTTATTAGTCATGGAGATATATAGCATGCAACTACAAACATCATCATTTTTATGATTTTATGCCTTTTCTTGTTTCTCCAAAAGTCAGGAATGCCATAATCTCTCATGCTAATCTGTTAAGAGCCAATAGAAAATATACTTCTGTGGCCTTAACAAAAGATCATTCCTGTTCCTGCCAATATTTATCAGACTATGTGCTGGTTAGCTGTATATGTGCATCTGTTTATCTAGCACTTATGTTGTCAGGAGGTTAGACATAGACTTTGAATTCAGAGAGTCTGGGATCCATCATTTACTTCCTGTGTGTCTTTAATAAAACTACTTAAACATGGTTAGTATTAGACTTTTCTTCTATATAATGTCATTAGTAATATCTACTAGGGTGCCTGGGTGGCTCAGTTGGTTGAGCATCTGACTCTTGGTTTTGGCTCAGGTCATGATCTTGCAGTTTCATGGGTTCAAGCCCCACATCAGGCTCTGCACTGGCACTGTGAAGCCTGCTTGGGACTCTCTCTCTCTCTCTCTCTCTCTCTCTCTCTCTCTCTCTCTCCCTCTCTCTCTGCCCCTCCGCCACTTGCAGTGTCTCTCTCTCAAAATAAATAAATAAACTTAAAAAAAAGTAATATCTACTTAATGGGCTTGTTAGGAAAATTAAGTGAGAAAATTAACAAAGAAGGTCTCATACATGCTAAGCACAGATTAAGTGCTCAAAATATCAGCTGAGCTGGTTAATCAGAATGACCAGTTGCCACTGGCATTGTCACTTCTGGCAGAACTGGTGCCCGCAGCAGTGGCTGCTTTTTTTTATCATGTACCGAAAAGAGCTCTCATTTCTCAAAATTCCATCCCAGAAAAAAAAAAAAAAATGACACTGTGTGTTCTGATTTCAGTGGCCTGAAAGCTCCCATATAAAAATACAACATGAGCTATAAACCCCCAAATCCTCAAAGTCGTTCTACCAACTACCAACTAAAACACAGAATTTTCCCAATTCCTCTCCTGTATTCCAGACAGTTAGTGAGAAGGTGCTGGTAAAAATAGTAGTTCCCCCAAACACAAATTTGTTGACCTTCTGCCCTTTCTAAATGTGTTTCCCTCTTCTACATTTGAAGAACTATAATATTTCATCTTTCCCACTGAATAATCAGTGACTACGTAGGCAAGCCATTATCTGAAATGATGGGAAAGAAAAAAGAACATTCCCTAGGAAATATTACCCACATCACTAATTTAGCTGGAACACTGTTGATTCACTAAGAGACTTATCTACCTGTACTAGAGAAACTGGTGCTTCTGAAACACTAAGAGCCCAAGTAACAAGCACATAGCTGGAACAACACTGGCAAATGGTCATAATAAAAAGTTTGAAATAAAATACTATTAGGATATTACTGTAGAAAGACAAATTGAATTTGCTTTTCAAAAGTTAGCCTACAATTTTTAACACATAGACCACAGAGAGTGAGCCGGAAAAAAATGTTTGGAAGTGTGACAATAAACTGCCTAAAATTTGAATTTTGAGAAATGACATGAGAGGAAGAAGCCCTAACATTTAGTTAAGAAAGAAAAAGAAAAAGAAATAATGTTGCAACTTAGATGAACATAGGACTTTGACTACTGAGAAAGACAGGAAAATATTAACAGATAATGGAGAACAGGGATGCAAAAAAAGGGAATCTTTTAGAAACTTAACCATATTACCACACCTTGATAACGATCCAAGGATCTTCACATTTCAAATTCCAGGAGTTGTTTGTCATTCCTTTGCTTACTTGATCCATCAGCTGCATTTAACACATATAGACCTCCTCCTCATGAAAATATCTACTTTCTTCACTTGGTTCCATGAGATCTCACTTCCCACTCCTCTGACTCTTTACTGGATCACCCCCTTCTTCCCAATTTCTCAATATTGAGGTTTTTCTCTATCTGCACTTTGTAGGTGCTCTCACCAAGTCCCGCTTATGTACTAATGTCCTCCACGTTTCTATCTCCAGCCCTCACTTCTCTCCTTCAGTCCAGACTCCTGCATCCAACTCTGTTCAATCTCTTCTCCTGGATACCTAATGGGGCCTTGATGATAAATTTAAATTTAAATGATAAATTTAACATTTATCAAACTGAACAGTTGATCTTCCACCCACCTACCCAAACCTATTCCTCCTTCCAAAGCCTTCTGCATGTCACTTAGAGCCACCGTCATTCACCTGTTGCTCAGCCAAAAGCCTTAAAGTTTATCCATGACTCCTCTCTTTCTCTCACATCCTACATCAAACTCCTTCACAAATCCCTGACAACTCCATGTCCATTTAGTATCGTGAAGCAAGCTGTGTCTTATCACCTCCTTTTGTCTAGCATTCTTCACTTTTTATATTTTCTATTTTTTTAATGTTTATATATTTATTGTGAGAGAGAGAGCATGAGTATGAGAGGGGCAGAGAGAGAGGGAGAAAGAGAATCCCAACCAAGCTCCACATTCTCAGTGCCTTGTCCTCCACTTTTTAAAATCACATGGCTCGTATGTCACTATTAAGCATTATATTGTTAATTTCTGTATTTGCTTATGGTCTGCACTACCATTCCCACTAGAATGTAGGCTCCATGAGGGCAGGAAATTGTCTGTTTTGTTTTCTGCTACACTTCTAGTATTTAGAACAATTTCCAAAACATGATGGGAACTAATAAACAGTTTTTGAATAAAACAAATTACTAATTGAACATGTATAAATTATTTATTTAGTCATTTACAAGTGACTTATAATATGGATGTAGTCAATCTCAATGAAATCTCTTGATTTTATAAAATCTCCAACAGAATTCCCTACACACCTGGCTGGTGATAATGGACAGGGTTCTGGAGTCCACTTCTATTTGTATGAGCAACATATCACTTACATACAAATGCAAATGTAACTTACATCAATAGTAACTAAACATGAACTCTAACCAGCTCATTTTGAACTATAAATTAATAAAATATTTCCTATAAATATGAAGGTACATAGACAAAGAAACCACACAAGGAAAAAACAAGTGGTTAGTATTCACACATGTGGTTATCAGCCTGGGATCACAAAACCAAGATACGAAAAGATTAAGGCCAAATCCTTTGATTCACCTCCACATGACCAACCTACACAGTTTCCACAGAAAACAGAAAACTTACTGGAGGCACCTATTGTCTTTCCTCTAGTGTTTTCATTGGATGATATGAGGTCTGCTCACTAAACTTTTCAGTGAATAGGTCCTGGAAGAAACACTTTGGGGGATTTGCTGAATGACAACATAATGAATCCATTCTTCCTCACATACCTTAAAAGGAGTGTGTCTTAAAAAAAAAAAAAAAAAAAGTCATCCATAAATATCAAGTTAGTTGTCCTTAAAAATTCCAGGAACTAAAAGATTCTCACCATTAGTCACTTTCCCAGGAGCTCTATGCCATTTACTTCTGGTCAAAGATCAGGAGAGTCATGGAGGGAAGGCAGGTGCTCAGCTTCAAAGACAAATCCTGGGGATTTCTCAAGGACAATCCCCTTCTCTTGAGCAGTTTCAAGTACATTTAAAAAGTAGGCACATGCGCAGAGATACCCCCCCCACACACACACATTTAGAATCATGCTAACTTGGATATACCATAAGAGATTACAGGAAACACATGTATCATTCATGCATTCCCCTAAGTTTTTTCTTTCTGATTTATCATTTTCATGTTTTTGGAAAGGATAAATAAACTAAATATCTGAAAATTTGAGTGTTTGCACATATGGGAAAGATTTAATCATAGAAAACCAGGTTGTTAAGTTACAACAAGGATTTTTCCTTTTTCCTTTATCTTTCATTCATATTTCACACTCTGAGGGAGAGCAAAGTCAGAATGTCCTCCTCTTCAGCATGGGCTCTTTGGGTGCCCAATACCAAAGAGTTGCTACTGGCCCAGGCAAACTCTTAAGCTGAAAATATCTATAATAAAATAATTATTAAACAACCACAAGGCCACTTTTTACTTACTTAAAAAATATTTATTGAACACCTACTTACTTAAAAATATTTATTGAACACCTACTCATGCAGGCACCAGGGGAACAGCAATAGACAAAAAGACAAAAATACCTGTTCTTGTGGTAATTATATTCTAGTGTTAGCAAAAAATTTTAAAAAGTAACAAGTAAATATATAGAATGTTAGGTGATTATAATTGCTGTAGATGAGAAAAAAGGAGGGAAGGAAAATAAAGTGTTTTGAAGAGTCACAATATAAATATCATAGTCAGGCAAGACTTCATTGAGAAACCAAGATATAAACAAAATTTAAAAGAAGTAAGGGATGGGGTGCCTGGGTGGCTCAGTCGGTTAAGTGACCGACTCAGTCGGTTGAGCTTCAGCTCAGGTCATGATCTCATGGTTTGTGAGTTCGAGCCCTATGTCGGGCTCTGTGCTCACAGCTCAGGGCCTGGAGCCTGTTTCAGATTCTGTGTCTCCCTCTCTCTCTGCTCCTCCCCTGCTCATGCTCTCTCTCTCTCTCTCTCTCTCTCTCAAAACTAAATAAACATTAAAAAAAAATTTTAAAGAAGTAAGGGACCAAGTCATCCAGATATTCAAGAAATATTATTCTAAGTGGGGAAAATAATAGTCAAGGAAGAAATGTCAGTGGAATGAAGTATTCAAGAAGGACATGAAGTTAGAGACATTATAGAAGGTTGGACTGCTTACAGCCCTGTAGGGCATCATAGTGACTTTGGCTTTGCTATGAGTAAAATACAAAGTCAGTGGAGGATTTTGAGCAGAGGAGTAAATAATCAGCTTTTTAAAATTCTCATTCTGACTGCTATATTGAGAATAGGCTAAAGGTGAGAGATGAGATGGGGGAGAAAAAAGGAAGCTTGGGTAAGAGGTTATTGATATAATACAAGTACAGGGAAATGAAAGCTTACACCAGGTTAGTAGCAGTGGAATTGATATGAAGGAATCAGATTCTGAATATTTTAAAGACAAAGCTGACAGGATGTACTACAGACTTGATATGAGAGGTATGGAGATTTACTCTAAAGATTGTCTCGGGGCGCCTGGGTGGCGCAGTCAGTTAAGCGTCCGACTTCAGCCAGGTCACGATCTCGCGGTCCCTGAGTTCGAGCCCCGCGTCGGGCTCTGGGCTGATGGCTCAGAGCCTGGAGCCTGTTTCGGATTCTGTGTCTCCCTCTCTCTCTGCCCCTCCCCCGTTCATGCTCTGTCTCTCTCTGTCCCAAAAATAAATAAACGTTGAAAAAAAAATTTTTTAAAAAAAAATAAAGATTGTCTCTAAAGGAGCACCTACAAAATGGAATTTTTATATGTCCATGGAAAGCAAAAGGAATTTGACAAACATAAGGTAAGAGTGATGGGAAATATGGACATCCTAATTTTGAAACACCAATTAAACATTCAAGTTAAAGGGAAGATATTCAGGGAAAGATGGAAATTTAGGAGATGTACAACATATGAATGGCATTAAAACCATAAGGATGAATGAGATGACTCAAGAATTAAATCCGAACAGAATATATTTGAGGACCCCTCCAAACTTAAGAAGTCAGGAGATGAAGGGGAACCAGCAATGGGAAATGAAAAGAAATGGCCAGTGAAGTAAAAGGAAAACCAGACTCGTCCTGGAAGACAAGTGAAAACGTATTTCAAGGAGGAAGTGATAATCAACCATGTCTGATTTTGCTCTTTGTTCAGGTAAGAAGGGAATTGAGCATAGATCTTGGTTTCAATGACAGAAGATTTCAGTGACATAGACAAGAGCAGTTTCTGTGGAATAATGAAAGCAAAAGCTTGAGTCAGAATAAAATGGAAATGAAGAAATTAGAGATAGTGACCACAGTTTATGCTATTATGGAAATTTACCAGAAGAGAGAGAAAAATCAGGGCAGTAGTTGAAAGGGGGTAATGAGATAAAGAAATGTAACTTTTCTTAATAGGAAAAGAAAATTAAAGACTCAATCCATATTTAAATCCTGATGAAAAAGATCACATTAGCAGAGAGAAAATTCCAGAGAAAAGAGAATTTCTGTAGCAATATCCTTCTAGAAAAGGAAGAGTTAGCTCTGGCCTTCACCAGGGTCGATTCCTCCATGGTAACAGCAGAGAAAATAGAATAAGTAGGCCCAGAGGCCAGAGGTTGAATAGATGAGGTAGTGGGAATTTGCAGAAATTCTCCTTTAATTGCCTCTATTTTCTCAGGAAAATGGGAAACAAGATTATCACCTGATAGTAAAGGTTCAAAGAGTAGAACTCATAACATAATTCAAGAGAAAAACAACAATAATGTCCAGAGAGAAAGATCTGAGACCTGCTTGTAACCTGCCATCTGTTTAAAGACAAACATATGAAAAATAAATAAATAAATAAATAAATAAATAAATAAATAAATAAAGACAAACATCTGTATCGGGACTCAAGACAGGATAAGATGTGTTGATGTACCAGAGTATCCATCTGCAACACAGCCACGAAGAGACGAAGAGGGCCGTGTACTTAGAGCTGCACTTAAAGGAAATGAAACTCAGTAAACGTAAGTCAAATCTGGCTGACAACTTCTGCCTCCAGTTCTGTCCAGACTCAACCATTAACACCAACAGGTTTCAGTTTTACCACCAAATACTTCTTGTGTACTTACACATATTTATTTGTCAGGGGGGAGGCATGTGAGGAATGGAGGAGTATTACTTTGTTTCATTTGTTGCTTTTTAAAAATTTTTTTTAATGTTTATTTATTTTTGAGAGACAGAGAGACAGAGAGACAGAAACCAAAGTGGGCTCCAGGCTCTAAGCTGTCAGCACAGAGCCTGGCGCAGGGCTCAAACCCACGAGCCATGAGATCATGACCTGAGCCAAAGTCAGACACTTAACCAACTGAGTCACCCAGGCACCCTGTTTTATTTGTTTTTAATGAAGAATCCCAATTTACTAGGCTTTTATATTTCTGTTATAAAAACTTCTGTTTTATATTTCTTCACAAAATATGTTGTATTTCAAAATTGGCCTAAAGTTGACCGTTTTTACATAAACTACACTGGATTTCTTTCATACTTCAGTGGATAAAATTGACATGTTCCTTTTTGAATTAGAACAAACCAGTTGCATATCAACACAACAAAAAGATTTGGTGTGAATGAAATGAGTCACATTCTGTAATGAAAACTATATGTATGAAGCTTATTGTTCCATATTCTACATATTAACTATAGACGTTATATCTTGAACTTTGATAATCTCCAATGCTTATTCATTCATTCAGCAAACATTTATTAAGTACCTACTATGTATCAGGCACAAAGTTTATAACAGTGAAGAAATAAAGATCCTTGCTTCATGAAGCTTATTATAGTCAAGAGAGAGAAATATAGATAATAGATAATCAACAAAATGTTAAAAATATAAGAAGGTCATGAGGTGCCTGGGTGGCTTAGCTGGTTGAGCATCTAACTTAGGCTCAGGTCATGATCTCGAGGTTCACGAGTTTGAGCCTCATATTGGGCTCTGTGCTGAATGCTTAGAGCCTGGAACCTGCTTTGCATTCTATGTCTCCCTATCTCTCTGCCCCTCCCCTCTCCTGCTCTCTCTCTCTCTCTCTCAAAACTAAATAAAAACATTATTATATATATATATATGTATATATATGTGTATATATATACATATATATAGTGTGTGTGTGTGTGTGTGTGTGTGTGTGTATACGTGTCATAAGTACAATGAAAAAAAATACATCAGAGTAAGAAAAATGGGAAGACAGTCTGCAATATACATGGTGTGGTCAAAGTGAGTCTCACTGAAAAACTAACATTAGCACAAAGATTGTAGCTGATGAAGGTGAAGTCATAAAAACTCTAGGGAAGAGAAAGCCAAGCAGAGGGAAGAATAAATACAAAGGTTCCTAGAAGAGAGAGTGCCTGGATTGTTCCCAGCAGTATGAGGGGTCAGCTTGAGAAATGTGAGTGAGGAAAAGAGAAGCTGAAGAAAGGACTGGTTACATTAACTGGGGGGTCCTGTGCAACATTTAAATGTAGAGCTCTCTGCTCAAGATTATTAAAAATTTCATACTATCTACTGTGGAGCGTTAAGCCATTCATGGGCACCTGCTGATTATAGGACATTGTGTGACTGCACAGGTCAGACATCCACGAAGTTGAATTTGGCAGGACTTAAGTTCAGGTCAAATAGTAGGAAAGTGAGGGAACATATTCTGGAGGGTTTTCCAGGTTCTCCAAAGAACTTTGACTTTGACTATGAGAGAAATGGCACATCATTGGAGGGTTTTAAGCAAACTTATAGCATCTGAGTTAAATTAGTTTAGGGCCCAAAGTGGAAGCAACAGCCTGGCTAGGAGACTACTACCATAATTCAGGTGAGAGATGATGGTGGCTTGGTCCAAGGACAGTGCTCATGGAGGTAGTGAAAATTTCCAGACTCTGGACACACCTTGAAGATGAAACTGACAAGGTCAGTGATGGGTTTTATGTAAGGAGAAAGAGAAACTTAAAGAGGCATGAATAGGGATGACTCCAAGGTTTGTGGCCTGAGGAACAGGAAAACAACGGGAGTTGTGGTGAACTTAGACAAGGAAGTGTGACAGAGACAGAGGGGATGGTGGTGGAGACAGACATCAGGAGTTCAGTTCTCGGCACAGAAGTTTGAGATTCCTCTTAGACACTTGACTAGTGGAGACAGTGAGTTGGCCGTTGGATACATGAATATGGTGTTTAGAAGAGTGGTCAAGCTGGAGATAAAATGTGGAAGTAATCAGAAAGGCCTTAATTCTTCAGTGCAACCAAAAGTAAAAGTCTCAACTGCTCTAGAGTCTTCAAAAGTTCTAGATTAATTGAAATTCTCCTTTGTGTGCTACATTGATCTTGGCTAATGACATCTTGTACTATTTACTTTACACTCTATTTCCATTTTATTAAAAAGGTTTTTTCCCCCCCTCAGTTAACAGCATGACTTGGCTGAAACTGAACAGCAAAGAGTTGGGGAAAACTGTTTCTAAATATCACAATTGGTTTTCTGTACCAGTTGCTGACTTTCCTATTTGATTTTGGAACACACTATTTTTTTTTCTAATCTCCCGAATGGCCCTTCTATTTCATAAATGTAAAGAAAATTTTCATCTATTACATTAATAATGTCATCATTAATGTAAATGCAGAAAATAAATATTCTGTCTTAGGAATGTTAACTGGTAGGTTAAGCAAAGGTTGCATATTATTTTTGTTAGTCAAAGAGGAAAAGAAATTGTCAGGGATGGGTGAGACTAACAATGGATGGTGTCTGGACTTTCGCTTGTACCTAGTAAAAGAGTTGGGTTTTTTGTTAGTTTTAGGAGTTGCTTGTGGGAAATATGGAATAGAAGGAGCTGTCTTACAAAGAAAAGGCATCGTGAATCTGTACATTCAAACAATGCTGTGCAAGGACCTGGGTGTCAAAAAGAGGCAAGAGATTCGAGAGAGAGGCATTTTTTCGTAAACCTGTTCAGAACCAAATCCACAATTCCAGCACATCTGGGAGAGGCTATAGAGACAGCCCCCTTAGCAGGATCCCTCTCAATTCCTGAGAGATGCCCTCAAGAAAAGAGATGCCCAAAGAAAAGGGGCTGCGGGGGACGGCTGAAGACCGAAAAAAACACCAGCAACAGGAAGCAACACAAGAGAGAGGAGGAAATGAGGGGCCATATGGTGGCTGTTTGTGAGGCCCCCTTTGAGGAGCTCAGAAATAATTTGAGAATGATTTATAGGAGAGGTTATTCAATAATTATAATGAGGGAGGGTCAGAGTCATTGTAGTTTACTTCACTGTGTATTGCTACGAGAGGTCATTTTTACCCCCAGCTTTTTAAAAGATGCATGAACATATATATTCTAGTTCCAAATGGAACCTGAGGTACTATGTACTTATCAGCTGATTTCTTTGAAATTGGTTTCCTGGCAATATGTTCTGCTGGCTAAGTAATGCAGTACCACATCTTTTCTCTAAGCTGAGTGAACTGCATCCATTATTTTTTCCAGTCTTCTCCACATCTCCTTTTTCCTGCCCTATGTCACAGTGGGAGCGGTGGACAGAAAGAGAATTTTCATAATTGTAATCCAAAATGAATACAGATTTCCCCTGTGTAAATATTTTATACCTCACTCTACTCTTATATTTTAACAAGATGAAGAAAACCTAGAGGTGTTACTATTTAATAGCTCAGTATAATGTGGGTTATAATAATGTTGACAGTGCTTATAACTTCAATGTAAAATAAAACTTTTTTTTTCCAGAAATTCGCATTAAACTTATTCTCAGGTTTGAAGATGGCCTCTATGCTAGGGTTTATGAAAGAGTGGGAAAAAGCAAATTGATACTAACACACAAACAGAAGATGAAATACATCTTTTCCGTGTGTTTCAAAATATAATTTTGTCCTCCAGGCTCAAGGTGAGTATAACATGACTAATTATTTTCTGTGTTTGATAACGAAACTCTGAAAATATGTAGAAAAACACTGTAATGTAAAATTGGTAATGTGAAAAGAACAAAAATACTTCTGGATCATGTCATGTACATGTTAGGTAAGTTGTTTCTGATCATTCATGCAAAATAGAATTACTCCATCTTGGCCCTGTAGACACAGGAGCTGGATAATTTTTTGTTGTGGGAGGCCATCCTATGCATTGTACCATGTTCACCATCATCCCGGACCTCTCATGACTCCCTGCTCAGGCATGAAAATCAAAAATGTCTCCTAAAGATGTAAAATGTTCCCTGGGTGGCAAAATCACCCTTGGCGGAGAACCACTGATACAAACTCTACTAGTTTGCAGTCTACAATAGAGAACTGAATTCATTTTCACAAAATATTTTGTTATTCTTTCATTCTGAGCAACCATTTTGAAGTTATCAGTCAATGGAAAACAACAAAAGTGTGCCAAAAAGATAATGTAAAAACATCCTATCTCCTAAAATTATTAAATGACGCCATGCACACTGTCATTTGATGAGGCATACAAAGTATCAGTTATACTGGTGTCATAGTCCTGCCACTCATAGATGACACAGTTGACTAATCTACTTCCTTCTTCAGAAATTTAGCCTAGAAACAGCAAGTATCAGGCCGTTTTTTTGTCCACTCAGTAGGATCTATGTCTCATTAAGCTGGGCAAAAGGCAGGAAGACCACAGAATTATACTATAGGTTTGTTTGGTTTTTTTTAATCTGTTGGTTGTTAATCTGTTTACTGATAAAAGCTGAACTTTGAGCATGCCTTACCACTGACATCTTTTTAATACAATTAATTTTCAGGTCAGACTTTTAAAAAGCTTTGCCAGTTGCTTACATGTCCATTTCTCATGGAAAAAGTCACAGTTGGAAACTTCTAACTGAATCATAAGTAAATCCGAACTACTTTTCTCTTTTGTCCACTGCATTCTTATCTTTTGTTTTGTGCTTGTAGAAAAACGAAGCTGTACAGACTTCATGCACATAAAGCATTTCTTATGAGGAATATGAGAGTCTCTGTAGCAAAACCTGTTTTCAAGACCAGATGAACATGCCTCTTATTTTGAACAATATTTGGTACAATAGCAATAATGTCACAGAATTTGATTAGTTCTTACAACTCCTATATTTACACTTGTTGTAGTTGAACTTTGACCCTGTTTTGCTAACTTTCATGTGGTTGAGGGAGCGTAAGGCAAGCTGTTGGCAAAGCACAAGCTAACAACAGCACCCTTCCACCCCTACCCCAGGGCGGGATAGGCCTGAGGTTCCTTAAGCACTCCTGACTGCCCAAGAACAAAGGAATCGAGAAAACAGATGGTAGCTGATAGAGATCACAGTCATACAAGACAAGAGTCTCCATCAGTTTACAAATGTCTTAGTAAATTACCAGAAAAAGGCAATCTTATCAATAGCCTAATCTCCAGAAACTTATAGACTCTATTTCCAGGATCCCCATTCATAATGACGTGGGGAACAAAGACAAGAAGGAAATGGCAGGTAAAATAAAAAATTTCCTTATAACCTGCAGCACATTGACAAATCCTTGAGGCAAATACAGAGTAGAACATTTCTCCAGGAATCCCCTACTCTCTTAATGCCTTACTAAAGGGTAAACAACCTTAGCTTGACAATAGCAAGGTCTCCAGTATCTTAGGAGTCTTCTTTAGCACATGAAAGCCCTTTTAGAGGCCTCTGTTTTGCCTTTACCTCCCCCAACTCCATAGTATATAACCAGTCACCCTTCACAACCCAGTGCCGCTCTTCCTGCCCATGGATCCTGCTCCTGTGCTTTAATAAAATCACCTTTTTCCACCAAAGATGTCTTAAGAATTCTTTTTTGGCCGTCAGTTCTGGACCCCCACCCTATCAATTGTATATGAATGGCCTCAAAAAAAGAAAAGAAAAGAATATTGGACAATTCGATGCTTGGAAATAATTCTGAGACAATATTTCATTCAACAGATATCTTTTAACTTTCTCTACTTATTATGCCTTTTTTCTATACCTCCCACACTTTTTAAGGTATATTCCAGACAGGAACATCCAGGTGGTGATAGTTCTAAGAAAATTGATATAAACAGGAAAAAAAATTTTTTTAATTTATTTTCTTCTTGTTTTAATGAGGAACAAGAAAAAAAGAAAAAAAGAGAGAAAGCATTCTTCCTCTCTTCATAGGCAGGGCAGATAAGAAAACAGAAAAACAGTGAGAAGTAGATACTCTCTACTGTTAGGGAAACAACCAGATATTGAGACAAATGGAGTTTTCTGTGTTCTGCAAAGTGAAACTTCTTCACTCTCTTGAAAGTTTTCAACTTTTTAATTTGATTTTTTTTTTTTTTTGGCGCAGGCAAAGGATTTATAAAAACACATTTCTCCCTCTTTAATTAAAAAAATACAAAGTATTCAATAGCAACAGTCTGAAGAGGAGGAAAAAAAAGGAAAGAAAACAAGAGAAGCCACAATACCCCAGCTGCACTTAGTTCCTGTTCACTCAGTGCAGCTTGTGACGTAGGCTTGTTGTATTTTGAATTCACAGGTTAGAACAGTTCATTCAAAGAGGAAACTGGCTTCAGCATAATCTGCAGAAGAAAATAGCATTCACAGAACTGTTATTTGAAAAGGTGCACAGAAAGCTGTATTCTTATTTAAATGAACTTCACTTTAGCTTTAACGGGGGAGGGAGGGGCTAGATACATTTTATGATAGGTAACTTCTGATTTTAAATTTGAACAAAGTTGCATAAACAATTATTGGAATCTGAGAGTCAAACACCAAAACCTGAGTAGCTGAGAGTGTGGGGTCTCACTGCTCAAAGGAGGGGTCTGGAAGAAGGGGCCATTGCTTTGCCTTGGCCTTGCTTTGATTTCCCAGAGCTGGGAGATGAGCCATCTTGTTTACTTCCAACCACACCTCTGGGGTGAGACTTAAGCAGCTCCAGTTGTAACATTGATATTAAACTGAGGTCCCTGAGGCTAATGTTGGGGAGAAAACATTTTTAATCTATCCTTCTGGATTTCTTTGGCTGGTATATTGATATAAGACAAATTAACAGGAGAAAAACAAATTTAATTGCATACATACAGAAGCCCCACAAGAATATGAGACCCAAAGACGATTTGGGTAATTGAGGTTTATAAGCCATCCTGAGTTAAGAAATGAGATAGGGGCCTGGGACTTCAAAGGGGAGGATAATTCACAGGACAATAAGAAAAGCAGATGTTTGGTAATTAGATGTTTGTCCTGCTAGATAGGTAGGTCATTCAGATAAGACTCCATCTCTGGTAATAGCTTTCTTTCTGGGCAAGGCCCCCTATCTAAATTCATTTAGGTAGTTAAGTAAGAGGTCAAAAGTTTTTTTGAGTCTGCTGGGGCTTGGTTGCCTTCAACTCAAAATAATCCACATGATGCTAAAGTGGCATATTTTGGAGTCCGTTACTTTGCTGTTCCTCAGTCACACCTTTGAAACTTCCCCAAGAAGTTTCACAGTCCATAAATGCAGTTGGTAGATTGCTTCATCTCACTGAACCAGTCTCTTAGTCCTGAGAATAGGTCAGTTCAGTTAAACAGTGTCTCATTTCAGGAGGTGATGATGCAGGTAAGTTTCCAAAATTAGACCTATCATGAAAGGTTGTTTGTTTTTTTTTTAAGTTTATTTATTTATTTTAAGAGAGAGGGAGGGAAAAAGCATGAGAGCAGGAGAGAGACAGAGAGGACAGACAGAGAGAATCCCAAGCAGGCTCTACACTGTCAGTGCAGAGCCTCACACAGGACTTGAACTCACAAACTGAGAGATCATGACCTGAACCAAAATTAAAAGTCAGAGGCTAACCCAGATGAGCCACCCAGGCACTCCAGTCCAGTATTTAATAAGAGGTGTTTCTCTGCAACAAGAGAAACATAGTGGTTAATGATTAGAACAGACTATAATCCTGGTTTCTGAGTTTTGAAGGCAATCAGTTGAGATTTCTAGATGTCTGCCTTGAAGCATCTCAGATGGAATGAAGACAGGCATTGGCAGTCTGACAGATTTTCCTGGTTCACAGTTTGAATGTCTCTGGTGGTCTTTCTGAGTGACTACACAGCAACAATCCATGCATGAGTTACAAACTCATGAGTTTGTAACAAGTTGCTCACCCTTAGTTTTGAAGGACTTGATGGGGTGGGGGAAGGCAGCTTTTTGTTTACTGATTCCAAGCCAAAAAGGTGGGAGAAAATTGGGAATGTTAGTTTGGAGAGTTGTAGCCAGATATGAGGAAACGGAAGATTTCAAAATCCAGTCTAAAACCTCAAAGACAATGAACAGCACTAGAATGTAAGACCCAAAAGTGTATATAATAATTTCCACTGAAACATATTTTTCTCTCAAATCATCCCATTTCTATCAAAGATAGCCAACTTAAGACTAATGTGTTTGCAAATTAAGTCTAGTTTCAAGAATCTTGGCATGATTATTTATATAAGTGCAGCGAGAGTAGTGATTGACCATATAGGTTTATTAAATCTGCTTTGATGGAATTTTTTATAAGAAACTTTAAATTTTTCTTTTTTTTTGTTTATTTATTTTTGAGAGAAAGAGAGAGAGACAGACTGCGAACAGGGGAGGGGCAGAGGGAGAGGGAGACACAGAATCCAAAACAGACTCCAGGCCCCAAGCTGTCAGCACAGAGGCCAACTCGGGGCTTGAACTCTTGAACCGTGAGATCATGACCTGAGCCAAAGTCAGACAATTAACCGACTGAGCCACCCAGGCGCCTCTTTATAAAAAACTTTAGACTGAACTTGTAAAAGACTGTGAAGCTAAGAAGCCATGCCAAGGACCCATCATCAGACCTTGCATTCAATGTCTATAAATTTGGGTGAATTCCTCTCTTCTTAAAGTCCTCCAAATATCTTAAGTTTCCTGAGCCTGTCAGGAAGTGATTTTCCTTACTCAACTGATAAGGCTCCTAAGAACTCTGTAAGCAAGGTACCAAGCCAATTTTTCCCAGAGGCTTTATTGGCTCCATAAAGTCAACCTTAGTTCCTTAAAGTTGTCTGGTCATATCTCTGAGGATACAAGTATGTCTCTCAAATATGACATTCCAGTCAACGCCTATGTGATATAACCAGTGTTTCCAATTGTGAGCTTTTACAAGAAGAACAAATTCTTACTGAAGTTATATAAATAACTATATTGCCATGAGAATAAGAATACAAAGTTTTCCAAATTCTGGAGGGATCAGGTAGAGAAAAAAGGTGATTGTTTCACCATTGCTCACAAAAGTATATCTTACCAAACTGTTGATAGCCTAAGAAAAAGAAAAAATTTCCTGAAATCTGGAAAAATAAAAGAGAACTGGCAATGTTTCAAACAAAAGTCATAAAAATTATAGTCATCCTCGTCAGTTTATTCAGTCCCATGTAATTAACACTTGTTCTGCTTGAATCCAGTTTTCCTCTAGTTCTGGAAATTCTTACCCAGCTCAGTTTCAGTTTCATAATCTTGAAGTTATCAGAAACCTGTACTTGTCAAAAGATGTTTCCTTGAATCTTCTTGAAGGCAAAGTACTTTTGCAGGAAGACTTTTACAAAACACCAATGTAGAGTAATAACTGTAAATGACCAAACCAAAGATTTTAAATAACCCATTTTTTTTTTTTTTTTTTTTTTTTTTTTAGAGAGACAGTGTGTGTGTCATTGGGAGAGAGGGACAAAAGAAATGAGAGAGAGACAGAGAGAGAGACAGAGAGAGAGAGAGAGAGAGAGAGAGAGAATCTTAAGCAGGCTCCAGGCTCAGTGCAGAACCTGATGTGGGGCTTTATCCCATGATCCTGGGATCATGACCTGAGCTGAAATTAAAAGTCATATGTTCAACTGACTAAGCCACCCAGGCTCCCCTAAATGCCTGGGTCTGATGAGTTCATTGTAATGGAATTGACAACAGAATTTGGTTATTTTTATGACACATAACAGTTTAAGGTAATAACTAGAATTGCGACTGATAACACTGTACCAGGACATATAGGAATTTTAGAAATTTCAGACCATTTTTCATATATTTACATTAAAAACATTTATCCACATAATAACCTAAAAAGTTTTGTCATCACTTATTTGACAACATTTCCCATGTAACTTAACATACCAAATAAGCCCAAGTTGTGTAACGTCTCTTTTTATAAGGAGAGAGAACAAATCTTTTAAAATGTTTCAGGGACTGTCTGAAAATTCTCAAATTTAGTTTGAAGTCAAAAAAGGCTTATTTAGAATTTGATTTCAGGAAACATGTCAAAAAATAATAAAAGAGGTAGACACTTGACTAAATAGATTCATAGTTCATTATGAGCTAATACTTAGTTATCCATTTAATGAAAGTGAGAAAAGATTTTAAGGGCAAATGCAAGGAATGACATAGTTATGAGCAAAACCAATAAAAGACCTGATAAAGCACAGAGAATTATTTTGATAAAACATAGAATTTTTGCTTTCTAGGCAGATTACTTAAAAGGTACAGACATTTTCACAATCGATTATCAAAAGCAGACCAAAAGCCCAAGAAAATATTATCATTTTTAAAAGAGAGAAAAACATTTCTAATTTTACACCAGCTTACTTTGACATTAAAAAAACTTAAATTTATTCTAACCTTAGTCAGCCTGACTACACTTTAAAATTCCTTTGCAAAGATTTCTTCTCCACAAACCTTCTACAACTTTCTTTTTCTTCAACAGAAATATATCTCCATTCCTCATAGCTTCTTTAGCTAAAAGTACTACTTTCCTTGCATGGGAGATTTTTACCTTATTATTTCTAGTAACTATAACCAGACATATTAATTAGAATTCATAGCACTCAGAAATCCTAATTTCTAGTGAAAACTAAGAATTAAGCAATTGTGAACCGTCTGTTATGATGAGGAAGCAAAGGTAACCTGATACCCCACAAACATCCTCCCCCCCACACACCCAAGGTGGGATATATGTGATATTCCACAGACACACTTGACTGCTCAAGAGGAAAGGAAAGAAAACAAATGATTAACTGATAGAGATCACTGTCATGCAGGACAAGAGTCTCCATCAGTTTACAAATGTTTTAGTAAATTACAAGAAAAAGGCAATCTTATCAATAGCCTCATCTCTAGAAACCTATAGACTCAGTTTCCTGGGTCTCCAACATCATCCTCCCCTCCATAGTGATGTGGGGAACAAAGGCAAGAAGGAAACGGTAGGTAAAATTAAATTTCCTTATAACCTGCAGCCCACTGACCAATCCTTGAGTTAGGCAGAGTATAACCTTTCTCCAGGAACTCCCTACTATCTTAATGTTAATCCCTTACTAGAGGGAAAACAACCTTAGTTTGACAATAGCAAGACCTCCAGTATCTTAAGAGTCTTCTTAAGCATGAGAGAGTCCTTCTGGAAGCCTCCCTTTTGCCTTTGCCTCTTCCAACTCCATAGTATATAATCAGTCACTCCTCACAACCCCACTGCAGCTCCTTCTGCCCACAAGTCCTTTCCCTGTGCTTTAATAAAATCACCTTTTGGGGCATCTGGGTGGCTCAGTAGGTTAAGCAACCCATTCGGTTCAGGTCATGATCTCATAGTTCATTAGTTCGAGCCCCACGTAGGGCTCTATGCTGACAGCTCAGAGCATGGAGCCTGCTTCAGATTCTGTGTCTCCCTCTTTCACTGCCCCTTCCCTGCTCATGCTCTGTCTTTCCCTCTCTCTCAAAAATAAATAAACATTTTTAAAAAGCACCATTTTACACTAAAGATGTCTTAAGAATTCTTTCTTGGCTGTTGGCTTTGGACCCTCCACCACCCCAAAACTTCATCACATTATGCCAGCATTCTTTAGATTGGCAGAATTATGAATACATTTCAGAAGTTCTAGAGACATATGCTTTTCACAGTACAAAGGTTTTTTTTTTTTTTAATGTAGCACAAAAACATGTTTACTAAAATATTCAAATGTTTTATTTCCTCTGTAAAAGGAAGCTCCCAAAATGGATAAATCTATGTTTTGTGATTATTTCAGATTTTATCTTATTTGGAAATGATCTAAATATTTAATGACTATCTATCATATAATTTAACTCAGCAATACTTTAAGGTTTCAAGTTACCAAAAGATTTGGGGAAACTATTTCAAAAATTGACCTAAAAGCTCTTTTCACACTTACATCCATTTCATTCATTTGGTCTTAACAATCATACTCAGATTTTTCCTGAAGCTTTCATGAGCCATTAGAGCAATCAGCCACCATCTTAAATTCTTTTTCTTGCTGATAAATTTTGTAAGAGATAACATGGGCTTATTTGACTAATAACACAGGTAGAATAAAAGTATACTTAATGCTAAAAACTCTAAAGACATATCTGTATTAATGAAACCACCAAATTTAAACTTGCTTCAACACCAATATTTTCCTAAGCAACATGATCCTGAAAAGCATTTAGGTTAGTTTCTATTTCATTTTTTGAGAATTTTTATAAATAATAAATTTATATAAGTGCTTGTTTGTTTAAGCCAATTAAATAGAGCTATTTTAAAAATTAAGTTTGGCAATCCCATCCAGAGGTAGGAAAATATCACACATCTACAACATACATATATAACATACATAAACATAAACATACAGACACACAGAGACCCTATAATTTGTGGAGAAGACCTTTCATTTGTCCAATTTCCAAATACATCTCTCCATTTTTTTTTTTTTTTCTGATAAGAAACCTCTCCCTAAAAGTTTGCATTTGAAGAAATGGTTCTTGGGCCCTGGAGAAGATAAGGGTAGAAAATCTATATCACATGGGAAAAGTATCCAGAGTACTCCAAGAAGGACTTTGGTTTCTTAAGGACAATACTTACAAGCCAAAGATAAAGAGGAGAGGTTTTTGGTTTGGTAAAAAGGGCAAGTTGACTTTGAATTGCTTCTAGATCCACATTTCTGGTTTTGTGGCAAGGTTTTTTCCAATTCCCCAAAGAACTTGATTCTAGCTGGCATGTCAAGAGAAGGACCCATCTATCCAACTGTGTTATATCCAATTTGATTCTTTCCCTGTGGTCACATAGCTTTATTTTAGCTTAAGGAAAAAGACAAAAAAAAAAAAAAATCCGATTAGGCTCTGAATATCTCACGTTCAACCAGACCAGTAGCCTCTCATCTTATTTTCTGTATCCACTGATCTCAGAAAGTAGTTCATTTACAAAAACTTTTGAGGATCCTCTCTGGGTTTAAGAAATTCTTTAACTATGGCCCTTAGTTCAGCTTTGACCAAGGAGTAAAGATACCTGAAGAAAATTGCCTATAGCTTCTGGTGGTTTTACTTATTTATTTTTATTTCTTTTAAAGTTTATTTATTTTTCAGAGAGAGAGAGACAGAGCATGAGCAGGGAAGGGGCAGAGGCACAGAACCCAAAGCAGGCTCCAGGTTCTAAGCTGTCAGCACAAAGCCTGATGCAGGGCTTGAACTCACGAACTGTGAGATCATGACCTGAGCTGAAGTTGGAGGCTCAACTGACAGAGCCATCCAGGTGCCCCTGGTGGTTTTATTTTAAAAGGTAATGGTGTAATAGTCTCTTCAGAGTGGAAGAGCAAGTCAAACAAAGGATTATTAGAATGAACATTCAGAGGAAGATAGAGAGGAGCAGTATGAGTTACATCAATCTTACAGTCTTTTGTTTTAGGTACCTCTTATATCTCTAATTTTTTATTAGCAGTTTTACAGAAAATCTTTCAGTAAAGCTATTTTGGAATTTTGAAGACTTTTGGAGGATTCTGCATACCAATTAAAATAGATATTCCAATACGTTCATTTAATTTGGAAGCTTTTTTTTTAATGTTTGTTTATTTTGAGAGAGAGTATGCACAGGCGAGTGGGGGAGGGGCAGAGAGAGAGAGAGAGAGAGAGAATCCCAAGCAGACTCTTCCCTGAGACCATAAGATTCCAAACTGATCTGATATCAAGAGTCAAGGACACTTAACTGACTGAGCCACCCAGGCACCTCTTAAGTGCCCTTCTTAAATGATCTTATCTCATTGGAAAGTTCCTCATAATGGCTCATTGTGAGCCATTGTTCTAGGTTGTAATTCCCCCAAGGGCTGGCAGCAGCTTGGTAGGACACAGTCACAAGAGTTCAGTTCAAATTTTCTATCCAGCTATATCTAGCTGCAAATGGAACACAACCCACATTTCTGTCTGGTCATATTTTGGAGTCTTCAACCTGAGAGTTACCAAGCCAAATTCTCAGAATGTTAAACAGCTTAGTAAGTTTTTGTCATTTTTATCAATATATATGGCTTCCAGGACTACAGTTCTTAGACATAAAATAAGCAGATGGTGTGCTTAACTCAAAATTTTAAGGGGTGAGAAGAATGATTTACATTGGATGTGGACTTTAATTTTTGATCTAAGTTTAATTTCTGGACTTTCATTTTGTAAAGGGTGTCCCTAAAGCTAGCTATTATATTTCTTTGTATCCACTTTTCAATTTGGTCTTTTCATAAGTGCTGAAAATTATTTTTTTCTTTCAAATATAGCCAATTCAAAGGATCCATCTTCTGGCCACTTGATGAGCAGGATCTTATTAACCTTAATAGTGTCTCAAACCAATAAGCCTTTTCATGGTTTAACCAAAGGTGTGAAAGTCATCATCAAAGAAGCATGCAAAGGATGTAGCCTTCATAAGATCCAGAAAGTTCACTCCCAAAGATAGTCTAAGAAAGTAAAAGCTCTTTATTGTTACAGGTGGTAAGAAAGGTGTAATGAAAATGGTATTATTCTCTGGTTTCCCACAAGAACATGACACCTCCAGTCACAGACCCACTAATCTGTGACACCAGGCAGATACCCTGGGAATTGGATTTTTCCAGCACTAGCAAAGCAAGAAGGTTGAGACAACAAAAGCCCCTAATAGACTGGGGCCCTTGATGACATGTCTCCGAGAGCAGGCACAGTCAAAGAGTGTTCCTTGTAATTTTCTCTCTTGGAACCCCAGTCTATTCGACTGGCCACCAAGATACACACTGGTATGGGCACCTTTCAGCTGGGAGACCAAAAAGAATGTTCTCACTGGTCACCAGACCAAGCTCTAAAGACACGGAACAAGACAAAAAGAAAACCTCATCCAGTTTTTCTTATATGCACTTTAACATCTTTAGTTAAGGCTTGGTTCTCTTAGTGCCAAACTAACACCTAAGAGGGATGTGCTGCTGAGTTGAGAATTGGGTAGTGTTTCATAGTGTACCTCATTGCACAAAATTTTTTTGAGGTTGGCAAGTGACCAACTGTCAGTCCAACCAACTCTGTGACCAACTTATCCCAGCCTGGCAGTCTTTTGAGTTAGGTGGTGAGCGCTCTATGTACTGAACCCATGCCCACCAACTTTGTGGCTTTGGCTTCCAAGTTGTTCTTTAGCAACAGCCCTTACTTCATGTGCACATTAACCCACAACAAAGTTTGTTTAAGTAGATGCTGGTCTGGTGAGAATCACAACCTCACCAAGTCTGGGAGACTGACTAAACCCCAGGCTTCTAGGACCCATGCCTGCCCCTGTCCTATGGTTTCCCTCCTAAGACAAACCCAAGAGGCAGAGACAAAGAAAAACAGCGACCATGCCTGGAAGGAAAAGTATCAATAAAAATCAATAGCTCATAATAATACATCTTTACCAGAGTCACTATATCCAAGAAACAACCTCCACAAACATTTCTGCCAATTTTAAAATTAGAAAAGGGAATAAAAAGGACTCTCGCCACTCTCTCTTCCAGCAGACCCTTGTAGGCAGAGGTCCAGGAGACTGACGTGGTAAAAATTCTTACCTTCTGTCTGCGCTTGTCAGAGGGGCCAGGGTCTCCCTGCAGTAGAACCCTGGAGCGTGTGGTGTCCAGCCAGCAAAATATCCTGCCAACTACGCTAACTGTTGGAAAAGAAAGCTTTTTTCTCTACCCTTTCTTGGTTCTTTGGCTGGTAAATTGATATAAGATGCATTAACAAGAGCAAAACAAATTTTATTACGTATGTATGGGGGGGGGGGGTGGTTCTATAAGAAGACAAGACCCAGGGACAATTTGGGAAATTGAGGCTTATATGCCATCCTGAGCTAAAGAACAGGATGGAGATCTGAGGCTCCAAAATGGGGAGAGGTTAACTCCCAAGACAATAACAAGAGTAGATGTTAGGTAACTAGATGTTTGCCCTGCCATATAGGTAGGTCATTCAGATAAAAAGTTCATCTCTGATAATATCTTTTTTTTCTGGCCCAAGCCCCTGTCTAAATTATTTTAAGTAGTTATAGAAGAAAAAGGTTTTTTTTCTTAATTCGGCTGGGTCTTGATTGCCTTCAGCCCAAAATAACCCACATGTCAAAGTGGCATATTTTGGGGTCACATATTGCGCTACCCCTCACTACCAAGCTCTTTATTGAACTCACCTTCACTAGGCCTTCCCTGGCGTGCTTGTGCCTTTCCTTGTTTAGGGTCCACACAACTCTCCCTGCACTCAAGCTCCTTTGAAGTCTGAGTCTTTATATCTCCCACCTAAGATCTAATTTAGTGCTTAAAGGATAATTCATTTATTAAAGGCACTGGTGCCATTTTTAAACTGGAAGCTTACCTTTCAGAGATATGAAAATGATTTCTAGTTGCCATAATTTCACGACGTTAGACCATTTGTATGTCAAATACTATTGCTCTGTTCATAATATTTAGACAGTTCCATAGCAACACATAAATATTACCTCCAGAGGTCCGCATTCCTGCCACCGTGTATCAGGATTGGTGGCATTCCTGAGAAGACAGCATTACAGAGCATTACATCTGAAATTCTCCCTTTATGGTAGTGATGGCAGGAACCTGGAGCAGAAACGTACCCTAGGATTTTGTACCCAGGACTCACTACAATTTCTAGAAGTGTCCCCTTTGCACTTGTATTTCTTGGACTTTACTTGCAAGGCATCAAGAAATCTTCTTCTTGGGGGCACCTGGGTGGCTCAGTCAGTTAAGCATCTGACTGTTGGTTTTGGCTCAGGTCAGGAGGCCACAGTTTCATGGGTTTGGGCCCCGCAGTGGGCTTTGTGCTGACAGTGTGGAGCCTGCTTGGGATTCTCTCTGTCCCTCTCTGTCTACCCCTTTCCCACTTGCACTATCTCTGTCTCTCTCAAAATAAATAAATAAACTTAAAAAAAAAATGGAAATCCTCTTTCAATCCTGAAAAGAGCTGATAAAATTTGACTGCTTCATAATTGATCTTTTTTTCTCCACAGTAGAAAAAATAGATTGTCATCTTTTTGTTATCTAAAATGGTTTATATTAAAATATTGCTAGAGATTACAGAGATGCAAATATCTTTCTAAAATCTTGTTCTCTTTGCATATGCTTGAAATTCAAAAATAAGTTTCTCATTCTGGCTTGATTCTGAACCCGACAACAAAAACTTGGTTTACTGTACTATTCATTTGCATTAAAATCAGTTTTCTGCAGTGTCCAGCACAGAGGTTTTATTTTATTTTATTTTATTTTATTTTATTTTATTTTATTTTATTTTATTTTATTTTATTTTATTTTTATTTTATTTTTATTTTGTTTTGTTTTGTTTTGTTTTTAGCAGTTTAAAACAACAAATATTTATTTTCTCAGAGTTTCTCCAGAAGTAGCTTAGCCCAGTGGTTCTGACTCAGGGTCTCTCATGAGATTGCAGTTGAGCTGTTTGCTGGAGCTGTGGTCATCACTTTTCACATTGGTGGCTTTGTCACATCATGTTCAACAGATTCTTTTTCTCTCTTTTTCTTTTTTTTTTTTATTTTTTTTTTAACGTTTATTTATTTTTGAGACAGAAAGAGACAGAGCATGAACGGGGGAGGGGCAGAGAGAGAGGGAGACACAGAACCGGAAACAGGCTCCAGGCTCTGAGCCATCAGCCCAGAGCCTGACGCGGGGCTCGAACTCAGGGACCGGTGAGATCGTGACCCGGGTGAAGTCGGACGCTTAACCGACTGAGCCACCCAGGCGCCCCTCTCTTTTTCTTTTTAAGTGTAAATTCTCTGCGCCACTTGTCCTCAAAGTATCATCAACATTTCTCTGGTTGAAGTTAACAGCATTTTATCTGCCTGGCTTCCTCAGAAAGCAGAACATTGTTTGAAATAATCCCCCTGTTTTATTGATTAGGAAAAAGTCTCAAATCAGTTTCAGTTGTCACTCTGAGGCACAGGGACCATTCAGTCTCTGGCCTTCCATCAGCATTAGTCGATTAGCGACTGTTATGATGACACAATATTCAGTTTTGGTATCTTCTAGCACAGTGGGTCTTAGACGTCAACGTATACACAAATTACTTGGACATCTTGTTAAGGCTCATATTCTAATTCCCTAGGTCTAGGATGAGCCTGAGATCCTGCATCAAGCACAAAGATTGTAAAGATATGTTAACTACCTCTCTTTTCATTATTAGCAGCTCACCACCTCCACCTCATCTTCCTGTCCATAAACCCTGTAAGTCACTATTTTCTATCTGCATTTCCTTCAAAGTACCTTCATATATGTTTGTTGTTATTGTCTATGTGCATAGCATTACTTACGTCCAGATTATGTCTTCTCCCACAGGATTACTATACGGTATGCTACTTTATGTCTTTTAAAATGCGTCCTGTAACACTTTATAGAATACACAATATTTAAATTTTTTTAGCATTTATTTATTTTTGAGAGACAGAGTGCTAGCAGGGGAGGGGCAGAGAGAGAAGGAGACACAGAATGTAAAGCAGGCTCCAGGCTCTGAGCAAGCGTTCAGCACAGATCCCTACGTGGGGCTTGAACCTATGAACTCTGAGATCCTGACTTGAGCCTAAGTAGGACATTTACCCCACTGAGCCACCCAGGCGCCCTCACAATATTTTATATAGTCATCACATTTGATCCTCAAACAACCTTAGTGGTGGGTAAGGCGAACCTTATCCTAGCTCTGCAGATAAGGAAATAGACTCAGAAAAAGTCCATTACTTTCTCAAGGTCATGAAACTAGCAAATGCAGAGCTGAAATCCCAGTTCCCCAAATTTAATTTTACCTTCTTAAGGCCAAATAACAATAGCACCCACAATAAAATCCACTAGAAATTTCTTTTTTTTTTTAATTTTTTTTTTCAACGTTTATTTATTTTTGGGACAGAGAGAGACAGAGCATGAACGGGCGAGGGGCAGAGAGAGAGGGAGACACAGAATCGGAAACAGGCTCCAGGCTCTGAGCCATCAGCCCAGAGCCCGACGCGGGGCTCGAACTCACGGAGCGCGAGATCGTGACCTGGCTGAAGTCGGACGCTTAACTGACTGCGCCACCCAGGCGCCCCAAAATCCACTAGAAATTTCAACACGTCTTAAAGCCATGTAGCCATTTAGAACTGAAAGTGGCCTTATAGATTATGAAATTTAACAGCCTTTACTTCATACATTGTGTGCCGTGTCCAACATTACAGAACTGATTGTAGACATGACAAGTGCTTGAATCTACTGACTCCCAGATACAACATTTTATGCCATATTTCTCTAGCTTACTCCTTTAAATGTGCCTTGGCATTTGTAGCTTTCCATTATATGGGCCAGTAACATGGCCAACAGTAATTTCTGACAGTCTCAAAGATGTGCCTCTGCTAAAGACGAGCTCTATTTCCTGCTCTCCAGTAGTTGGGCCACACTAATATTATCTCCAGAGAGTAGTTCACATCGCTTGCCAAATCTGGAACGAAGTCCTTCCAAATCCAAGTTTTAATCAAATTCCACCCCTTGTTGGACTTCCCAACAAGTCCTTGTTGCCTTCCCTGGGCCTCAGGAAACCTCTCCTCTCCAGGAGCTCATGCAGTTTCTACTACACAATTTTTGCTATACCTTTGAGTGCAGTGTTTGACCTGTTTTATGTATCTGCATATCATCACGTGCCATTCCAATCTCACAGTGGCCTTCTCCCAGTAGCCAGCTTCTTCTCACTGAGGACAGTTGATACATGAAAAGCATCTCCTTAGAACATCCTTCCATCTCCATATATTAAACCATCTAGAAAATTCCTACTCAGTCTTCACTTCTCAGTTCAAATACTGTTTCTGTCAGGAAGCCTCTGCTGATGTTTCCATGTGACTATGGAGAGGCCTCATCTGGGTTCCTGGAGCATTCTGTACACATTATTCCTTCAGAGCAGTAGTCCACTTATATAGCTAATGTCTACACATCTGTATCTTGACTAAAGATTCTTCATCACAGACATAAGCATCTGCTTTTCTTCTGTACTGTGTATGGCACACAGCACAAAATTGGCAATTATTATTTGTTAAATGAATCAGAAAATGACATGTGTATGCCCATAATAATGAGGCATTCTGTGTTCTTTCAAGCTTAAGAAATAAACACAGAGTTAGGAGGTTAGAGTGAAAATATTTGTTCATCAGGGAAGCACGTTTTGGATATCATAGGCCCAGAAATGCCTACACCAACTGTGAAGCAAGGTTGGAAAAAGGTCAATGGCATCCTGTTTAGATATTATTGTGCTTTGAGAAATTATCGCCTCATGCTGAGAGGTAAGGTCTTGTCTTCAACTATTCTCTTCTGGAGTTAGAGCCACTATCCTTATATCAGAACTATATTAAATGGTTTGCTATTCCATTAGCTCACCAGACTTCCTTAACTATGATTTCTCTAAAGAGACCCCCCGACAACGGACAACTTTGTAGTCATTTTTTCATAGACAACATTAGGATCATTTTTGTAACAACATCTCTGGTACCATCAAGAGGCAACTTCTCCTATATTTCCGGAGCCCTGCACCCACAATTCTATTCCAGCACTTACCTGTGGGACAGCAACTCCTCATCTATCTCCCTGCCAGACTGCAAACTACATAAAAGCATGAGATTCACCTGTTGTGTGTAATTTTCATAGCTCAGCAAAGTATAGCACTTTTGGTGGGATAAGTACATACTCATACATTTGAAGATGGGGGTGGAGAGAAAAAGACGGGCAAAATGAAAAGAAACAAAGGCACTTTTGTAGCTAGTGTTCTGCATACAAATTAGTTTCTGTTGATAAAAGATTCGGAAGTACAGCAGAGTCAAAGCTATCTTTTTATTTCTGCTTGCCAGCAAGGTTGTGGAAACGAGGTATTCCTGCAGCCAACTTCTAGCATCTTTTCTATAGCTCCTTGAATGTCAAGAGTCAATGCCTAACTTCTAGCTATGGGAATCCACTTTCTAGTGTCCTTAATATTGCAAGGCACACACAGGGGCTGCAGTGACAGCTCCTTCATTTTAGCGTTCCAACACCTGCATTACAGCTCAGGGAATTATTCTTAAACTTACCGTTCTAGTAAAGACCTCAGAGATAGCAGCTTTCCAGTGGGGTCAATCTGGGATCAGTCCTGAAGGCCCAGCCTAGAATCTTTTCTCTTATAATTTCCAATATTTGTGTCAGCACATAATTTCCTGTATTAAAACTCATCTTGCTTAAAATACTTACAGCGATAGTTTCTGTTTTCTATAGTTCATCCTGTCAGATAACAATAAGAAGGAATAAGAGAGAGGAGAGAGAGAGAGAAAGACAGGGAGGGGGGAGGGAGAGGGAGAGAGAGAGAGAGGTCTTTTTGTCTGAAAAAGCTCAGTCAGGACTGTCAAAAGAATTTACTGCTTGTTGTAGGCAGCTCCTGATGATAGGCCTCTGACTCCCTTCCTTAGAGCATTGACTAAAAAAGGGCTTACAACTATGAATCCTTCCTCTGTCCCTTTGAGATATATTTGTATCTCCTCAAGGACCTGAAAACCGTTCCTTGAAAAGTGATCATCGGGAAGGAAAGGGCCTCTGTCTCTCAGTCTCTGTGGGAGGACACAATCCTAACTTCCATAACTGTAGCTAACACACACAGCTGGCTGATCGTCTACACTGAACAACCCTTCGTAGGTTTTCACTCCCTGGACTCTACTCGAGCCCCTCACTGCTCCTCCTCCCTCTCTCACTCTCCCTTTCAAAGGCCACAGTGCTTCCATGCAAATGTAAATGGGGTTCAGCCCTTTCCCCTACCATCAGTAGTTAATGAATAAAATCTTCTTTACCTAATGTTTTCTTTATCTTTGAGAAGAGAAGGCCTTACCCTTTTTTTCTTTTTTCTTCTACTCTTGTTAAATCTGCTTGCTAGTCAATTAAATCATAAAAATACAATTTACTTTATCTATAAAAACTTCATAATGGTTTATTTTAAATTATAAAGGTTATGAAATGTCATAACAACTTGCCATGGATGGTTATGAAAGCACGTTTTCTCTATATCTTTTAACAAAGGAAATGTTTTTCAGAATTCCAAATGAATTCTAAAAATTCTCTTTAGAATATTTTCTTCTGTGATTTTACCTAAAGTCTGATGGATTAGGGTAATACCTCAAGTACAACTCACCATTATGAAACAATCCCATGAATGTTAGAAATTTCTAGCGTACTTACAGTTTCAGGCTAAATGCTAATGAACAGTGTTCCTTGAAATTTCATCTGTACAACTATGATTTAGTGTAGGATCTGTGAACTACAAAATAAGCAACATGAATAGGGTCTTTTTTGCCAGTTGGTGGCAGAAAGAAATTCCCATTGGTGGTTTGCATGGGAAATTTCCTGAAGTAGAGACAGACTTAGAGATCTTCTCTTTCTCTGGCCTTTAATTAAACAGAAATATTTTGGAGGAGCTCTAATTCTTTGCAACAAATTTATAATACACAACTTGTTGCTATTCTCATTTCATGTGAACTGTTAGGTTTTGCATTTGCAGGAAATGAGTAATCAGTCAGACATGCAGAGTTCCATTATTTGGCTTCTCTTCTTTTAAGGGGATGAAAACAGTTAGTTTAAGAGGGAGTTATAGATGCTTAACATCTCAGGCTCCAGTTGTAAATGTGTCTGACCTGAAAGACAGATACTGCTGACAGATGCTGTCCTGGGTGGAGCTTTAAGAATGTTTGAGAAATTCCCCTGTTGACTAAGAATCAATACACTGTAGTCTCAGAGAGTTATCCTCTGGACATCCCCTTTGAACATTTTTTTTTTCTTCAAAGGGGTTTATGCAAGGAACTGTGATTCATCGAATATTCTTTCCTAAAAAGAAAGCACCTGCATGGACAACTTGAAAATTCCCAGTGACAATAATCTTATCACCATTGTTCTCATTTTTCCTAGTCATTTCTAATGAGGAACCCATAAAAAATGAGACTAACCCACGAGCTGAGAATCAATAAGTTTCATTTCATCCCTACCTCATTAACTCCTGGTAGGGCCTACAAAATTCCTCCATTTCTAAAAGAAAATAAATTTTTTATCACTTCTAACTTCATAAGAATAGCACAAAGATGAAAAAAATCTGTACCAAACTATGTGAAGTCTTTGGTAGAGATTAATATTGATGGCTATAATGTTGGGATCATAATAGAAATTATTAGGGATAATAATATTAAGACACTTAATAATTTATAGCTTTTATGGTAGGGGAAAGAAGGCAGACTTTTGGAACTATAAATATTATTTCCAGTGGTACAAAATCTTTCTTGACATAAATATTTCTTTTATTTCTATGAGAACACAAGTTAGTCTTAATAAAACAATAGAGCTGGACAGTAGTAAAGGCAGTAAAAATTGATTTTATTTTTTTAATTTTTTAGTTTATTCTTATTTATTTTAAGAGAAAGAGAGGGCACATAGGAGTGGGGGAGGGGCAGAGAGAGAGAGAGAGAGAGAGAGAGAGAAAGAAAGAGAATCCCAAGCAGGCTTGCACTGTCAGCACAGAGCCCCATGTGGGGCTCAAACCCATGAACCATGAGATCATGATTTGAGCTGAAATCAAGAGTCAGATGCTTAACTGACTAGGTGGCCCCAAATAGATTTTATTCAAGAGTAACACAAAAGAAGAAAAGGGATCTCAATATAGAATTGGGCTCAACTCTGAATATAACATGGGCACTTGGGAATTTATAACCAAGGAGCAGAGTGGGGGTTAGTGGATGAACAATTACTAAGAGGAGCATAAGGGGTAAGAGGGTTGTGGTCAAACTAACCAAGCAAGATCCTTGCCAAAGACAGGACAGAGTGATCAGACATCACCTGGGACTGGTGGAGGATGAAGACCTCAGTTAGATACTGAGAATGATCAGATATGGAAGACGGGAGGGTTTTGCTAAACTGATTTAGCAAGGGTCTGGCTAAAATTGGATTTTTCAAGGAAGTGCACAGATGGACCTAGGAGAAGGTTCAGGAGCCTTGACTAAAGTTGGCCAAGTAAAGAATCTTTGCTATTAGAGACTGTATTACTGAGAAATTTTTCTGTACCAAGAAATGTAGCTAAAATGACATTTTGTCCCCACCTTTTAGGAATATTTCACTGAGAATGCTGTCTGTATTTCACACCATCGCTTACTTTTTTTTTCAATTTTCTTTTAATGTTTATTTATTTTTGAGAGAGAAAGAGAGAAACAGAGTGCAAGCAGGGGAAGGGCAGAGAGAGAGGGAGACACTGGATCTGGAGCAGGTTCCAGGCTCTAAGCTGTCAGCACAGAGCCTGACGTGGGGCTCAAACTCATGAACCTCGAGATCATGACCTGAGGTGAAGTCGGATGCTTAACTGACTGAGCCACCCAGGTGCCCTATAATTCCTCTTTTTAAAGTAGTGGCAATTGAAGGAAACGTGAATTTACAAAAAATATGTTAAAAAATATGAGGGCATTGAGCATGGGATGAACTGAAGCTAATGCCTTTCTGGATGTTATCCTTATTGAAAACCACACTTTGGGTTTGCCTCAAAATCATGATGTGAGATGGTAGCCGAAGCAAAAATGTGGACATATAGAGGCAGATAGCAGACTGGAGAGGGACGTGTGTCTGAGGATTGCCTGAAGGACTCAGAGTTACTGGCTTATTCAGTAAGTACATGAGATGAACTTTAAACCGCCCTCCAGTCAGCAAGTAAAATGATTTTAATATATCAAGGTGGCTTCTGAGAGATCTAGCAGTTTGTGGTTGCCAGGTTCTATTTAACTAAGATCACAGAGACTTACATTAATATCTCACATGCTGATATTCATAATCTCTGTGCACAGTCTTCATGACACAATTACTCACTTATGAAAAGTACATGCTGATGCTTTAGTACAATTGTGTCTTCCGTTTTTCATGTGGTCACTCATAGCACTGCAGCTGCCACCATAGATGGAAAATGTTGACAAATGCTTTGTGCAAGCTCACTTCCATTATCAACTTTCTTAACAACAATAACTCAGCTTTTTACTAAATATAAACTTTGGCTTAATGGCTGCTGAAAGAGTTTTGTTGCAAGATAAATAAAAAAATAACTGAGTAGTTGTATGTTGATACCCGCGGGATGAATAAACAATAAAACACTTTTGCAAAAGCATTCAGACAACCTTCTGCTCATTCTTCAGCAAGAGTGCTCAGCATCTATTTCCTGGCTAGGCTTCCTGTGCAACTAACTTTCCAATTCCTGTATTTCCCAGTGACTTCACTAACATGAGTTGTTTTTTTGTTTTTTGGTTTTTTCTTCCAATTTTGATAAAGGCTAGAGCAGGGCACAAATGGCTGGTGCAAAAAACACTAGCTGGGAAAAAGGCTTCAAATACTTTTCCTGTGGCTATGCAAAACCAGAGGAATGTGGCTATCTCTAGGTACTGTGTAGGTCTCAATATCTCTGAAAAGGTGGAGGAAAATGAGAGATATGTTATCACTCATTGCTTTTCAGATTTAACCATGTGTTGGATATGAACTCTCTTTAACTGCCATATGATTCACAGATTAGTAGATTAAATCATGACAGATATTGGAAACATAAAATAAAAGGTCACCAAGTCCATTCCATTTTATGTTAATGCAATACAATAAGTATTTTATTAAAAAATGAAAAATCTGGGAGGACAAATGCTAAACCAAAAGGGATAATTGAACATAAACATAAATATGAATTATAAACAAGAGTTATTTAAATAAACCAATAATGAATGTGGAAAAGTATCAGAGAATTAATATTGGCTTGAAATCACAAATGAAGTAATATAAAGCTGGGCAATTGGTGCTCTAATTTTACTTTTTTTCTTTTTTTAATAATATCCTTTATTTTTTAGAGCAGTTTTAGGTTCACAGCACTAGGTACAGAGATTTCCCATATACCCCTTGTCCTCACACATGCATAGCCTCCCCCATTATCATCATCTCCCATCAGAGTGGTGTATTTGTTACAAATGATGAACCTACATTGGCACATCAGAATCACCCAAAGTCCATCGTTTACATTAGGATTCACTGTCAGTGGTGTCCATTCTATAGGTTTTGATAAATGTATAAAGACATGTATCCGCCGTTATGAAACATCATACAGAGTAGTTTAATTACCCTAAAAATCCTCTATGCTTTACCTATTCATCTCTCCCATCCCCCTAACATCTGGCAACCACTGATCTTTTTACTATTTCTATAGTTTTGCTTTTCCCAAAATGTCATACAATTGAAATCATATAGTATGTAGCCTTTTCAGATTGGCTTCTTACATATTTTAGTAATATGCACTTGTTTCCTTCATGTCTTTCATCTCTTGGTAACTTATTTCTTTTAGCACTGAATACTATTCCATGTCTGGATGTAGCACAGTTTAGTTTTACTTTTTTTTTTAATGTTTATTTTGAGAGAGATAGAGCATGCTTGCACAAGCCGGGGCGGGGGGCAGAGAGAAATCCCAAGCAGGCTCCATTCCATCAGCATGGAGCTGGACACAGGGCTCCATCCTATGAACTGTGAGATCATGACGGGAGCCTAAACCAAGAGTCAGATACTCATCTGACTGAGCCACCCGGGCACCCCTAGTTTTACTTTTTAAATATTTTATCTTTTGAAAAAGTACTAAGATATTTCAAATATGTACAAAATATTGAATTACAACAGCCATGTATCTATCATCTGAATCTAACAAATGTTAATTTTTTTCATATTTATAAGAGACAATTTTAAAAGAAAAAGCATTTGAGTACAAAACATTTATGTTTCTTCATCTTAGATAGAAATATTACACTATAGTTGGTGTGTATCTCCTCTATCAGTTAGCTATTGCCATAAAAAGTGCTGTGTAACAAATGACACAAAAATGAAATAGCTTAAAACTATAATCTTCTATTCTCATGGACCTGAGAGAAAACTGAGGATTCAGTAAATCTAGGCTGGGATGCAATGTGTGTCTCAGCAGATCTCAATACATTCATTCGTATGTGAGTTAGTCCAGTAGAGCTGAGGAAGTCTGGCTTAGCTGGGGCCTTTCGGCTCTGTTCCATGTGTCTCCCGTTAGGACTAGTGGCTAGCCTAGGCATGCTCTTTAACTAGCAATGCAGAGACACAGGAGAGTAAGGAGAAATAGACAAGGCTCTTGAGGCCTAGGAACTAGCATACTCTCACTTCTGCCATATATTTTTGGCCAAGGAAAACACATGGCCAAACCCAAAGTCAAAAAGGGGGAAGTGCAGCCCACATATAATGAGAGGGCACTATAAGTTACAAGTCAAAAAGAGTGCGCATATTGAGGGTAAAAAACAGGGTCAAAAATGCAGTCAATCTCAACTCCCATCCATGTTTTTATCCTTTTTCATTTATGTCTATATCCATAAAGAATGAATTAATGATTTGAGCATTTTTTAATTTTTAAAATTTACATTAAGATGATATAGAACACTTTACTTAACCTTGTATTATTTGTCTCTTTTAATCATTTTGTTTGCAATGATTATCTATACCAATCAGTAAATGTAGACAATTTTTTACTACTGAATTTTTTCCATTATGTAAATATATTAAAATTTATTTATATATTCTTCTATTGACAAACATATAAGTTGTTTCTAATTTCCTGTTATTACAATATTAATACAGTGGAAGTCGGGGCGCCTGGGTGGCGCAGTCGGTTAAGCGTCCGACTTCAGCCAGGTCACGATCTCGCGGTCCGTGAGTTCGAGCCCCGCGTCGGGCTCTGGGCTGATGGCTCGGAGCCTGGAGCCTGTTTCCGATTCTGTGTCTCCCTCTCTCTCTGCCCCTCCTCCGTTCATGCTCTGTTTCTCTCTGTCCCCCAAAAATAAATAAACGTTGAATACAATGGAAGTCTTGCATATGTCCCTTCATTATAAACTATGAGAACTTCTCTAAAATGTATCTAAAGTATCTGAGTGTTAGGGTTAACACTTCTTTTACATTCTAGATCAGTGTGTTCAATAAAAATGTACTGTGATCCCCATATATAATTTAAAATTTTCCAGTTCCCATGTCTAAAGTGAAAAGAAACAATATTAATAGTATAGTTTATTCAATGCAAACATATTTAATAATATATTCCATTGAATATAAAATATCATCTCAAAGGCACAGTGAAGTCCTAGATATTACTAACTTATTTGTCCAAGTGTTGGTACCAATGTATGAGATTTTCAATTATTGTACATCCTTATCATCAGTTAGTATTACAAATATTTTCAATATTTTTGCCATCTGAAGGCTAAGCATAAAAAGGATATTAGTGGAAAACTGGGGAAATCTGATTTTAAAGTCTGTAGCTTAGCTACAGTACCAAGCCAATGTTGATTTCTTAGTTTTACTAACATAAAATGTTAAAATTAAGGGAATTGGGTGAAAATTACACATGAACCCTGCACTATCTTTCCAAGTCTTCTGTGATTATATCAAAATAAAAAATTATATCAAAATTATATCAAAATATTTCATAATTATATCAAAAATATATCAAAATAGAAAGTCTTTTAAAATCATCCCTTCATTGAACTTGAATTTTATTTTTTCCTGCAGATCATCAGGTCTACCACTTAACAAAGCCTTCCAAAGTTTTTGATATGCTAATTGAAAGCATATGTTCAACTACAATAGTAGATGAAAGTTTACACATCCCACTAGCAGTTAAGTCCATCTGTAATTAAGGATTGGCCAGACTATCTCCTGTCAGTGAGCACTGACACAAGGCAGGCAAGGTGAAAGAGGAAGCTAGCAGCCTCTGGGAACTGAACTTGATACTTCAGTTGTAAGTTCTTCACGTTTTCTATGTCATTTCATTTTTTTGCATTCCTCTAATAACATGGTTTTTATCCTGCCCTGTATTAAACATAATTGTGCAATTAGCATGCAACACCTTCTCTACTGGGTAAAACAATTCTGCATTCCTCTCCATAGCATGAACTACACACTAATTAAATGTCTTAAATTGAGTAGATGATGACAGTAACATCCCAACCCTCAAAGATTTTCTAGAGAAGTTCAAATGACACTCTTCCTTTCCCTTGAACTTATCTTTTACCATATAATGTTGTCTTTCCCCTACAGTGTTCCTCAGAAGTCTTCAAAATTGCTTCTAGTAACTAAAGGTTTTGACCAAAAGGAAAAAAAAAATTAAATAAAGTAAAAAGCTTCAAACCTGCTCCTGCTGCTGCCCTACTTACAGTTACTTAGAAATCATGAGCCTCCTTTAAGCCAGCTGAAGGCAGCTCTGAGGACAGGAGGAGGGCGTTCTGTGAGGAAGTCGTGGTTTTTTTCTTAAGCTCTCTGGACTTGAATCCCCACATCTGGGCCACTCTCAGACCTGAGCTTCACTTATATAGTGCACATACAGCTGCCTTCCCCTCATATTTTGCAATTCCTCTAGCCAGCCTTTAAGGGGCACTTACAATTCAAATACCGTAGCTTCCACTTAACAAATACTCAATTTGATCTCACCTTAACAATGAAAAGCTAAGCCAATTCCTTTTAAGATAAGCTTTGGAAGTCCAAAAATTGGGGACTGTTCAGAATAAGCATTACCTGGAGCTAATACAGCTAAGAAGTAATAAGCTTGCTCTAAAGTATCTTCCCTTTAGGCATCACTGTCACTGATAAAGATGCACAAAGGGTTAAGTGTTTTCATTGTGAAGCTACTTAAGTGATCCGCTGAAGACAGCCCAGTGAAGACAGCTGGAAAGGGTATCCAGAAAGAGATGGCAGGGGGATTACACATCAATTTTCATTTGATCCATAATTTTATCTATGACTTAGGTTGAATTTTCAAGGTTGAAGGGCTCAGTAGCATTTCCTCATCAGCTAAAAGACAACCCGCAAGCATTAACTCACACACTAGAATATCTGAATGCAGTCACAGGTCTATTTTCAAGAACTGTATGTGCCCTGGCTTGAACGAACTATTACAGCATTCAGCCACGGTTTGTACTTTTTAGTCTCAACACCGAGTAAAGAATGTTCAAAGGGAAGAAAAACAGCAAGGGTCTCTCTTGATCGATGCAGCCTATGACTAATTGTGGTCACTAACTTTCATACTGGCATTTTCCGAAGTTTTGGGGCCAGGTACTTAGTCAGAGATAGAATGCCCTAGGTTGCCATCATCCTGGAAGAGAAATTGACAAAGTGTCAGCTGGAACACTTCCCTCCTATCAGATGTCATGGAGGAAGTTCAAGAGTGAGAATGAGAAGGAGAATTGACCTCAGAGGACAGAGCAGTGAATTGACTATGTACATGTCCTCACTTATGCAGTTTTGAAGTTGACTGCAGGGAAATTTGACCTCAGTTTGTGGGACAGGAAGGTCAGAGTAGTACTCCAGAATAAGCCACCTCTGCTCCTTTCACAGGGTTTTCTTGGCTGACTCAAAACCAAGGCTTTACCAAGGACGTAGGGTTTATGTTTTAAACAGTTAAAGGAAATGCCTTGGAGAGATTTTATTTTAATTATATTTAAGATTTATTTATAATCATAGTAGCAGTCAGTTACTTTCAAGGGCACCCTTTTAGATAAGGTGCTTTTCCGGCTGTTTACTGCTGAGCTGCTAAAACATCTTCTATCAGTCTTAGTCAAGGATATGTCTCAGGGGCAGATGCTTCTGCAGTTTTACTCTTGAGTAATAAATCATGTAAAAAATAATTCCACTTGTGGGGATTATTGCTACCTCTAAATATGTGTTGAAACTCTCACACCAATTAAATTCTTGTACTTGTAAAACTAACACATCTTAGAGTGGATACTCCATGGACAATGGAGTCAGAGGCCCTGGGTGCATGTCCTTGCACTGTCCTGGTAGGGCCAAAGGACAGGAAAATAAATATGGTTGAGTGAACAGCAGTTAGGTGTTAAATCAGACACCAAGGACTATGAATTCTAGCCCTAAAGTTTGTTAAGTGTGTAAATTCAGGCCCATTACTTAACCTTCCAAAACTATAGCTCCATCAAATGGAGATTAAGTTGTCGCTTCCTTCTATGGTCATTGTGAGGATTGGTAAATATACAGAAAACATAGCTCATAGTGAGTTCTAAATTTATACATTCATATATATATACACATATATATATATACATATATGTATTAATATATGTAAATCTTGAGGAAGGTTTAAAAACATCTCTGAGACTAGATTTTCCATTGTAAAATATAAGAATAATAACATCTGTCTCATAGTATTCAAGATCTGTTCATAGTAGTCAAGATGAACGGATTTATGTAGGAAAAAATGGTGTTTATGCTCTAGAGATAGATATAAGTCAGTTGTTACATATTTAAACCAGTGTGCTTTTCTAGTAAAGAGCTTTTGAGATTCTTTAAAAGAAGCATAATACAACAAAAGTGAAACATAAGTGAAGTAGATTATCTTAAAATGTTTCTTGAATTACATATAAAAAGTGAAACATGAAAAAGCATGTAGAACATTCGGATGCATATGTCTACATGTCAGTGTTAATGATAAATATATGAACACATGACTGCACCAGCAAAGATGCTTGACAATTGCTCAAATGTGAATACTTTCTCATCAGTGTGTTTTAAGTATATCACGTGAAAAATAATCAATCACTGATTCCTGGAAATGGCCACATTAATATGAACTAGTGTGCAGGGCATTCTGCATAGCAATTGTATGCCTTTCTCATATCTTTTCTCATATCTATTTTTTTTAACCTATTTCCTGCACTGCAAAGAAACTGACACAGGATGCTTATGAAACGAGATTTAATTTTTCAGTCCAGATGTGTTACAGCTGAACATCAGAAAGCCCCTAGATTTCACAGAACTAAATTTTAGTATTTTTCTAATGGAAACCCCCATGGTTTATAGGGTTCTCATAAGCTGCCTTGGAATCATATTATTAAAGTTGGTCTCATGCTTCCTCCCTAGCTTATTGCCACCAAAATGTTTTTGTTTTTGTTATTTTCACTTCGACAAAAATGCTGTCCTACTAAGTGATCTTGAAGTACTAACTTTAAAAAACAATACACTCTACAAAGAACCCTAAATGCTAGAATTTACAAATTATACTCAAAGTAATTACATAATAGATGAATTAAAAGCCCTAAACTAGAATGATTTTTGTCAGGGATGTTCTGTGAGGCATGCAACTCACAAGCCAAGTCTTAAAATCTCATAAGATGGTATATTGTCATTCTAATTGTGAACTGAAAGAGCTAAAGGTTCTGAATCATACTTGAACATCAGATAAAGGTCTTAACATGCCGTAAGAAAACCAAAATAACAACAACAACAAAAAAATAAACCCCAAAACAACAACAACAACAAAACTACAGTCTTCATATACACGAACACTTCTGTGAGGAGAACTGCCTCGGAAAAGAAAACAATTGGTAAAGTTGATGGAGGTGGGGAAACCATGGAGGGTAAGTTGCCAGGAAAGAGTCTTGATTAGGAGCCTTGAGCTTCACACATGTGAGGCAAGCCCCAAACGAAGCTGCAAAGACAAGATGAGCTCCAAACCAGATTCCAATTTGAGAAAGAAATAGATGCAAAAAAAAAAAAGAGCTACAGGGTACCCCCCCAGGACTACCCAAGTAGGGGAAAAATGATCTGGATGGAAATTTTCTCTCTTTGTGGTGCTGAGAAAGTCTCCTGAGTGTCCCGTTCTCATACACTTGAGGGAAGTGGCACCTTGAAGAGCTGGCAGCTTGAGTCATGCAAAATAGTTATTTTGAGAGGAACACTTTGCACTGTTGGTGGGAATGCAAACTGCAGCCACTCTGCAAAACAGTAGGGAGGTTCCTCAAAAAATTAAAAATAGAACTATTCTATGACCCAGTAATTGCACTACTAGGTATTTATCCAAAGGATACAGGAGTGCTGATCCAAAGGGGCACATGCACTTCAATGTTTATAGCAGCGCTATTGACAATAGCCAAAGTATGGAAAGAGCCCAAATGTCCATTGACTGACAAATGGATAAAGAAGATGTAGTATATATATGCACAATGGAATATTGCTCAGCGATCAAAAAGAATGAAATCTTGCCATTGCAACAACATGGATGGAAGTAAAGTGTATTATGCTAAGTGAAATAAGTCGGTCGCAGAAAGACAAATATCATATGATTTCACTCACGTGGAATTTAAGAAACAAAACAGATGAACATAGGGAAGGGAAGCAAAAATAAGATAAAAACAGAGAGGGAGACAAATAATAAGAGATTTTTAAATACAGAGAACAAACTGAGGGTTGCTGGCAGGGTATTGGTTGGGGAGTGGGCTAAATGGGTCATGGGCATTAAGGAGGACACTTGTGGGGATGAGCACTGGGTGTTGTATATAAGTGACGAATCACTAAATCCTATTCCTGAAATCATTATTACACTACATGTTAACTAACTTAGATTTAAATTTTAAAAAAGAAAAAAAAAAGTGGTGATTTTGAGAAGCACCTTAGAACAATGGAAGAAGCATGAACTTTGAAGTCAGACTTCAGTTCTATTGCACGTTTTGACATATTTAGTTAGAAAAATTAATTTCTTTGAAACTCAGTTATCTAATTTGTTAAATGGGGACAATTACATTTGTCTCAAAGGATAATAATAAAGATTAGATCAAGTAATCAAAAAAAAATCTAAGTACATTTTACCTCTCTTGTCTCGCTTTATTAGCTCTCATTATTACTTTTATGAGTAGTGTAAAATTATTTCTATACCAAATCTGAAGGAAAATATTGGTATGAGTGTTACCTAGGGTAATATTTCTTTAGAATAACTGGTGTATGTAACAAATGAAACAATTAGCACAGAGCATTGTGCCAAAGTGAGCATGACCCCCTCTGTTAATCAGCCTGTTTTGCATCTCTGCTTCCCTGGGTTGATCCCTTTCCATATCACAACACTAAAGGATTACTACATGAAATTGGGGTCTTGAGTGTGATGCTTATTTTGTGATTCCTGTACTATGGCAAAGTTTCTCCTACTGGCCAAACTATTGCAAATGTAATGTGTTACTCCCTGCATTGGGAAGAAAGGGAAACTAGGGTGTGTTAAACATATGAATGAATTTTTAGATCTATCTGTGCCACATTCAAACAAGAGAGTGACCATTTGACAGAAGTACTCTAAGAAAGCAAGCAATACTTCCCTAAGCATGTTCAGGGTTTTGAATGCTGAAAAGTGTGGTCTAGAGGTTATGACAAGTGGTTGGAAGTCATGCTCCCAAGAGTTGTCCCTGGCTCTGACAGTGACGTGTTGGTTGACTTTAGACAAATCATTTGACCAGCATGAGCCAATTTGTTCATTTATATTCCTCCTTTTAAACCTCAAATGCCATAACCCTAGACAGAAAGCCTAACACTTCAATTTTAAAAACTGTACAAGTCCAAAATCCAGATGATTTGATAATCTTTATAATTATTATATTCAATAGTAAACATCATAAGGTCAGCATGATAGTACTCTGAAGGTGAAGATTGTAATCAAATGACTGTACGAATAAAGAATAAAATTTTGATATGAATATGTTGTTGTCAGCATGTAATGTCATAGCAAGAAGGAGTTAGTGCTAGGTAATAATTATATCAACATAAAAATGACACAAAAACTGGTCACTGAATTTAAGGATGTCACCAAGCTGGTTATTTCTTTATTCAAAGATTTACTGTTGTAGGAGCTCAAGATCTCAGACAATAAAGAACAATGATCCCTGAAAGATGGGGTACAAGTGAGGTACACCTTATGTTCACAGTTTATTGCCTACAGAAAATGTCCCAGCTATGCCTGAGGGCGAGGGAACCGAGGCAGAGCCCTGCAGGCTCCCTGAAGGAGGCAATGTTGGGAGTTTAGAGAGACCAGAGCAGGTAAAGCAGGAAAATATATTAGCAGGAAAAGATATCATGAAAGAATGAGCTCCCCAGAGAAAGGACTCTAGAGTTTGCAGAGGGGTCCACTTCAGTATTTCCTGAATACTAACCAGTGTTTATCTGTGATGAACCTACTGGAGGCCAAGGAAAGAACCATTTGAAAGGGAAAGGGGGTGGTGTGCCTGGGTGGCTCTGTCAGTCAAGCAGTTAAGTGTTCGGCTCAGGGCGTGATCTCACCATTCAGTGAGCTCAAGGCCCACACTGTCAGTGTGGAGCCTACTTGGGATTCTCTGTCTCCCTCTCTCTCTGCTCCCTGCCCCCACATTCTCTCTTTATCAAAATAAATAAATAAACATTTTTTTAAAAAAGGATGAGGGAACCATACTCAGAGATTACACAGAGACAGAATTTGTCACAAAAAGCAGAGTGGAAGACCTAAAATTCAAAGGATATTTAGAATACTAGAAAAGGGCCTTGCTGCAAAAATAGAAAATCAACCTGTGACCAAATATTGCTTTGATCCCACCTAACAAAGTCCAGTCTGGAAAAATCAGAATGTTTTCAAGTAACCTAATCATCTAAGAATACTTATAGGAATGAAAATAAGTAGCACCCCGAAAGATAAAATCATAACTTCTAGTTTCCAATCAAAACTCACCAGGAATGCATAGAAGCCTGGAAAATAGGACCAAAAGTGAGGGTGAGAATGAGTCCATTGAAAGACCTCTGCAGAAATGATACAAATAATACCACACACAACAATAGTACAAACACAGCTAGTACAAGAACATCAAAACAGTTATTACAACTGCATCCCATATGTTCAAAAAGATGTTAATTAAAGACACAGAAGACAAAAGAAGATACAAATTAAACTTTTAGAAATGGAAACTACGATACCCAGAATGAAAAATACACTGGATGGGATAATGTCATATTAGACAATTAAAACAAAATTTCAAAGGAGAAAATAGAATATGTGACCATATGTCCAATTTACCACAATTCCTGAAAAGAAAATTAGAGGCAGAACCTCAAGATATGAAAACCCAAGATTTTTTTTTTTTAATTTTTTTTTTCAACATTTATTTATTTTTGGGACAGAGAGAGACAGAGCATGAACGGGGGAGGGGCAGAGAGAGAGGGAGACACAGAATCCGAAACAGGCTCCAGGCTCTGAGCTGTCAGCCCAGAGCCCGACGCGGGGCTCAAACTCACGGACCGCGAGATCGTGACCTGGCTGAAGTCGGACGCTTAACCGACTGCGCCACCCAGGCGCCCCGAAAACCCAAGATTTTGTAGATTCACAGAGAAGCCTTAACTGGGATGTAAAATGTCCTATCACTGAGAAGAAGAAAGGAAGAAGAAGAAGAAGAAGAAGAAGAAGAAGAAGAAGAAGGAGGAGGAGGAGGAGGAGGAAAAGGAGAAGGAGAAGGAAAAGGAGAAGGAGGAAGAGGGGGAGGAGGAGGAGACAGAGGAGGAGAAAAGGAGAAGGAGAAGGAGAGAAGAAGAGGAAGGACAAGGAGAAGAAGGAGGAGGAGAAGAAGGAAAAACCTCTTTAGATGGGAGATTTTGATTTCTCTGTTTTAGAAGCACTAATGATGTGTGCATGTGTGTGTGTTTCTCTTCCTTCAAAAGGAGGAGAACTAGAAAATGAAAGTGGACATTGGGGAATGAAGATGTCTTCCCCAGTAAGACCAGGCCTGCTGGAGGCAGGGCACTGCCAGGCCTCCAGACATCTAGGGGGACGAAGCAAGCTCTGAGCAGACACCACTAAAGAGACCACCAGCAAAGTGAAGAAAGACAGTTGTTCAAGAGAGACCTGTTCCGCGGTTCAGAGAGCAGAAACAGACAGGGTCTGAGCATGGGATGGGGCCAGAGTCCCTGTCTTTCTCTATTAACTACCACGTATTAGTTGTGTGATCCTGGGTCCATTACTTAATCCCCTTGAGCCTTCATTTCCTTACCTAAAAGGGGAATAATAATATATATGCCTCATAAATTGCTTTAAAGATTAAATGATAAAATTTTCCTAATCATACTGCTCAATATGATCAATTTTCTCAGGAGCTGGAAGTAGGGGTGGGGAGAAAAAGTGAGTTTTAATAAGCAGACACATCTGACTTGGGTCCTGGCATGTGTTTAGAACAGTAAATTCAGTACAACACTGAGGAGTTTCTATAATCTGCTTGTCTCCCCTTTCTACATTTGTTATTTAAGCTTCACAACATATTCTGTTCTCATGTTTAAAGACACTGCAAGTGGTATGATAGCAGTGAGCAGTGCTTCTTTCAAAATACCAGTATGAGGGGCACCTGGGTGACTCGGTTGGTTAAGCGTTGGAATTCGGCTCAGGTCACGATCTCACAGTTTATGGCTTCGAGCCCCGCGTCGGGCTCTGTGCTGACAGCTCAGAGCCTGGAGCCTGTTTCAGATTCTGTGTCTCCCTCTCTCTCTCTTTCTCTGCCCCTCCCCTGCTCATGCTCTCTCTCTCTCTCTCTCTCTCTCTCTCTTTCTCTCTCTCTCAAAAATAAAACACTTAAAAAATAAACAAAGAAACCAACAAACCCAAATGTCAGTATGGTAGGAAGGATGCTACTGCCTACCAGGGCTGTAAAATAGCAGCGTCTGCCTATCTTCCTTCCTGAGACTAGAAAGAAAAGTTAATTCAGCTTGGAATCCCAGTACATATGTATAATTTCACAAAATCTGTAAGAGTTCAGAAATCTGTTTCTGAGAACAGAGTGGGCAGTGGCAGGACATTACTTCCTGATACAACAACTAGGAAAATAAAAACAAAAAATACCAAACATTCACTTTTTATTTCTGTAAGCACTTATTAAAATTTTACTATTTAAACATTTAATTTCTTGTTTTTTCCAGTTTTAGGGAGATATAATTGACATATAACATTGTATTAGTTTTGGTGCAACATAGTGCCTTGATAAACATATATATTGCAAAATATAGCCATCACCTCTCATAGAACAATAGAAATTGTTTTCTTGTGATAAGGACTCTTAAGATCTGCTGTTGCTAGCTTTCAAATGTACAGTAATGTATTGTTAACTATAGTCATCATGCTGTACCTTACATCACCAGGACTTATTTATCTTATAACTGGAAGTTTGTGCCTTTGCACTGCTTCACCCATTTCTCCCATACCCCACACCCCACCTCTGGCAATCACCAATCTATTCTCTGTTTCAATGAGTTTGTGTTTTTTAGATTCCACATGTAAGTTGAGATTACACAGTATTTGTCTTTCTCTGTCCGACTTATTTGACTTAGCATAATGCCCCCAAGTTTCATTCACATTGTCACAGATGGCAGGATTCTTTCATTTTTATGACTGAATAATATTCCATTGTGTTTGTGTATAGATATATATAGACATATCTACATATAGATAAATAGATCACACTTTCTTTATTCATCCATCAATGAACACTTAGGTTGTTTCTGTGTCTTGGCCATTATAAATAATGCTGGAATAAACAGGGGCACAGATTTCTTTTCAGTATAATAATTTTGGAAAGGTCATATTTTTTTAAGGTTGTAGATTGTTGTAGAAGCAAAGAGAGCTAGAAGAATTAAAATTCAGAGAGGGAAGAGTCCTTCATAAGTGGACTTCATCACCAGCCATTTTCCTGGCCACACCCAGGAACAGGTAGAGGGTAGGGTTTTAGACTAGGGAGAGAAAACTCCACAGTGGAAAAGATGTGAGCTGAGCTTTCGATGGTCCCATGGGCTGAAATAGTGGATTAGAATCTAGAGGAGTCCCAAACACACAGCCAGTTTCTACATAAGAAACCTGCTTTGTGCTCCTGCTGCACAGGGAGTTGGGCACCTCCCCTTGAAAAGTTGAATGAAATCTTTGATGGCCTGCTGTACTAAGCCGACCCTTCTGGCTTAGTGGGGGGCAGAGAAAGTACATGATCCACAATTGCTAAATAAAGCAATCTGAAAGAATGGGAGAGACTTCTCATTGCTTCATCTCTATCTGAAGCATGAAGTCCTTCCCAAAAGGCTGGAGCCCATATTCCTTCACAACCCCCTCACGTGCTCATCACCCAGGGACTGACACACCAGCTGCAGGTATTGGAAAGAGAAAGAGGGTGGAGGTAACTGGAGATGCGCTCATTTTCCTTCTCTTTACTCTCTTTATTGTCAAATGATATTTCGTAAAGATAAGTCAAGTTCCACTGGTGAAAGCATTTAAGAGCATTGAGACAAGCTGAGAAAACATGATATAGCAAAATTGTATTGTAGAGGGAGAGGAGGGGAGTAGGGAAAGTAGAATATACTGACGGATTATAACTCCTTGTCAGTTACAGACATCATTTAAAGCAATAAAGGTCAACGTGTGTAATATAAAGTCATAGCTGTAAAGGTAACCACCAGGACAAAAATGCAAATCTTCAAATTAACCAGGACAAATACAAACATAAACTAAAACAACAATAGCAGCAATCACACAGAGTATATATTTTAGAATAATAAAAATTAAAAGCAGAACATAACATAGTAAAACTCAAAGTTTGATCATTTTCTTTTTATCATGTACAAGAGACTTGGAGATCTGCTGACCAGGCTGGAACGGTGGCTTCCTGGTTGCATCAGGTGCTCATATCCTTCTATATTTCTGCTGGGGCATCCTTAGCCTCTGGCTTTCATCCTTTTGAAACTGCTTGATAGCAACATAACTGCCCAGACAGATGGCAAAAAGGAAAGGAGCTAAGGGCAAAAGGCATATGCTAGCTGAGTCTGTCCTCTTTTAAAGTGCCCAGAAGAGTAACTGGTACTTAATAAGTATTACTTGTTGGGTGAATATGTTTTTCATGACCCCGCTGATGCTGAATTAGGTACCGCCTTATACCCTCACAGAATACCCTACATTGTAAGCTTAACCCTACATTGTACACTTAGCACATTTTTAAATTTCCCTTTATTTGCCTCTCTCCAGAATATGATTTGCTCTAGATTCCCTAATATCTTGCAGAATGATTAGCATACACAATGAGCATTCAATAAATACACTACCTAAAAAAATCAATGTAAGTCTTAGCCCTTAACCCCTTATTTTAGCCATCAATACACAAAGCATTCAATAAATACACTACCTAAAAAAATTAATGTAAGTCTTAGCCCTTAACCCCTTATTTTAGCCATCTTCTTTTACTACCTCATATGTGCCAAACATTATTCTGGACATTTGAGCAGAACAGACCCATTATTATCCATTTAAAATCACATAGAAAAATTATTTAGAAGAAATCTGTTTTGGTTGTAGAGTTTGACTGAAAGATTATAGATCCTATTGGAACTCAGGAGATGGTACCCTCAGGAGCCCTAAGCTTTCAACTTCACATTGATTTGTTTTGTTCTAATTTCTCAAAGGAAGACAATTAATAAAGGTAAAATTTTCACAGTGAAATCAGGTAATGATAATCTATCTGCACATTCAGAAGCCAATGAAGTTAGAGAAGAAGGAAGGGAAGGGAAGGAAGGGAAGGGAAGTCAAGGGAAGGGAAGGGAAGGGAAATGTTTGAGCACAAAAATACAAAGGGTTTAGCAGGAAAGGAAAGCTAAAGGGAAAGGAAAAGGAGACTGAAGAACAATTCTGAGAAAGAATAAATAAATTTGGATAGTGGCCTGCTAACTACATAATGTTGGATATAGTTTTATTCATCAATTAATATCAATTATTGCCACCAAGTTAGGCTGTGGTTCAGATAGACCTTAATTTGATGTAATCATGGGTGACTTAAGACTTCTATGAGATCACACATACCTGAATCAGTATCTTAATCTTACAGCAGTTCTATAAGTGGATGGCATTCTGGTTTTGAAGACATCCATAGCTGACCAGATCTTTCTCTGGATTGACTGATATTTGATTTGATAATTGAATATGGATTCTACTGGGGGGGGGCCGGGGAGGGGAGACATAACCCAAAATTGGAAACCGCTTTCATAGTTCTGAAGTGATATACTTTTCATTTTTATTTTTTTATTTTTATTTATTTTGGAGGGGGTAGAGGTAGGGACAGGGAGAAACAGAGAGAGAGAATCTCAAGCAGGTTCTATGCTGTCAGTCCAAAGCCCAGTGTGGGGCATGAACTCACAAATATGAGATCATAACCTGAGCTGAAACCAAGTGTCAGACACTTAAACGACTGAGCCACCCAGGCGTCCCCGAAGTTATATACTTTTTAAATAAAATTTTCTAGTAAAACAAAAGTCAACCGGTGACATTTTCCCTGGTCTATGGCCTCCATTGTCTTTGAAACTGTCCCAAATCAGGAGGAAAGGTACATAAAAAGGAAAATCCCAATGTATTGATCTTTTTTAGGTCTTCTCAGATGCTTTTGATTTTCTATACTTGGTGAATAATGATTCACTTAAAGATGCAAATGTTGAATTATATAATATGTAACTACCTACAAGATATGTGTTTTAAAGGCTGTGGTTCCCAGGATTGAATAGGATCATGTAAGTCATGATACAACTGCCATATTCTAAAGAGGTTTCAGTTTTGTCGGGATTCAATTGCTGTTGTGTAGTGAACAGGGAAGTCAGGAGAGGGATAAATCAGTTTCAGAGTCGGTCATACTCATTGCCAGTCTCACTGTGACATTTCAAATCCTTATCTCATTTTGACCTAGTTTTCCTGCTTTCTTGCCTATGCCCAACCTCCTGTTATAATTTAGTCCAAACATTGCTAATCACTTCACTTTTTTTTTTTTTTTTGCATTGCCCACTCACTCATATGGGGAAGACAAATATACCTCAATCTTGTTTAAACAAAATGTGAAAAAAAAAAAAACCCTAGGCAAAGAAAATGGAACAAACTTCCCCACAAACCAGGCTGCTTTTAATATGTCTACACTGTTTTTGGTGTGTTAAGATCTTACTGTCTCAACTAAAAGCCTGGTCAAACCAGACTCAATAAGAGGAAAAAGCCAAAGAGTCAAAAGAAGACACCAAATCTAGATGAAATAGAACTTAACACTTCACAATGACAAAACAAAGACAAAAATTTCTCAAAGTAACAGTTACCTGATTTTTACAAATGAAATAACAGAAGCAAATAGCAGTTTATCTCTCCTGATCTCCCATATCATTTGACACAAAATATAAAACAAGATTATGAGCTTGTTCTAAATTTTAGTTCCCATCAAGTATATTGCCCTGACATTCTGTTTCTGCAAAGCCATGTAAAGACAAAACAAAGCACATAGGAGAAGAAAACCAAGATATGAAGTTTAGAAGAGGGGCTATTTACACTTTAGGAAAGTAAATAGCTGGTGGCAGTCATATTTCTCCAATTAGTAGCTTTACCTGGTCTATATTACTTAGTACCCCCATGAGGCTTCCAGTTTTACTGTTTGCCTAAGCTAACTTAATACTCAAAATAGGGTTGCTGACATCTGTTACCATGAAGATCCTATCTTAAAAATGAACTCCAGAGGAGACTTTCCACCAGTTCAAATTCAAACTGAAATAACTTAGCTCTTGCTAGTCTCATTATGGATTGGCTTGGAAACTGAAACTGGATAAAGTCTGCAGTTGGGAATGATCAGTATTTCCAGCTATGAGTATCTGTAAAAAGCAGATGGTGACAAAATTAGATTGGGGTTGGCAGAAATAGCCTGTGGTATTTCCACGTCATTAACATCTGAACATACATTTGTACGTTTGTTTAACATATTGGTTTCCAGAAATGCCCTAGCTAAGAGAAAAGATTTGTGACACACAAATATTGATAGAGAAAGACACAGTCTGAGAGATTGGCGCAGTCCATGCCGAGATACGATGCCAAGAGGAGCCCTGCATCTTGAACAGTTTGGCTGCCAGATTCACTGAGCTTTAGGAGGGAGAAGTCTAGACAGAGGGCTTTAACATAAAATACAATGGAAAACGTACTACCCATCACAAATTCTATCTAAATCCTGATTTTTATGAGTATAATGTTTTTTTTAATTTTTTAATGTTTATTTTTGAGAGAGAAAGAGTGAGTGGAGGAGGGGCAGAGAGAGGGAGACACAGAATCTGAAACAGGCTTCAGGCTCTGAGCTGTCGGCACAGAGCCCGATGCAGGGCTTGAACTCATGAACCATGAGATCATGACTTGAGCCAAAGCTGAATGCTTAACAGACTGAGCTACCCAGGCACCCCTAATTTTTGTTTTTAATTTTATTTAAGTAATATCTACGGCCAACGTGGGGCTCAAACTCATGACCCCAAGACCAAGAGTCGTATGCACTTCTGACTGAGCCAGCCCGAAGCCCCAACTGAGTGTAATTTTTTTTTATCACTATAGAATCTCAGAAGGAGCAAAGATGTCCCCACAACACTGCCAGCACTGCAAGTTGCTTAATGATCACCTTTGACTTCTATACAGAGGAAACTGACAAGAAGTTAGCCGATTTGATCAAGCTCACAAAAACAAGCCAAAGTTACAGCTTGGTATTGAACCCACAGCCCTTTGAAACACAGCAAGGTTATCACATCATTAGGATTCACTGGGCTCCAAGCCTTTCATTTAGGCAAGAATTTAAAAAAAAGAAAAAACAAATTAACAAATCAAGCCTATTTGAAGAGGACCTAGGGCAGACACAGGAACACTGGAACACCAGACCACATGTACCTACAGTAATAGTAGAATCATGCTGAAGTAGCCACTATGGGGGCGCCTGGGTGGCGCAGTCGGTTAAGCGTCCGACTTCAGCCAGGTCACGATCTCACGGTCCGTGAGTTCGAGCCCCGCGTCGGGCTCTGGGCTGATGGCTCAGAGCCTGGAGCCTGTTTCCGATTCTGTGTCTCCCTCTCTCTCTGCCCCTCCTCCGTTCATGCTCTGTCTCTCTCTGTCCCAAAAATAAATAAACGTTGAAACAAAAAAATTAAAAAAAAAAAAAGTAAAGTAGCCACTATGTATTGATTAAGGTCTTTTCTAAAGTAGGAAGAACATGATTTGAGTGTATGACATTTATTATAAAATAAATATCCTGTAAGTTTGACATCAATACTTGGTAAAAATAAATACACACACGTGCGCGCACACACACACACACACACACACACATGCAAAACATTAGAAAAGACATGAAGAAAATAGTCAATGGGGTCATGAGAAATAAGTGCCATAGTTTCGGAAAGAACAAAGCATATCAGGCAAACTTGATAGATTTTTCTAGAAAAATTATATAATTAATGGAGAAAACAAAGCAAATTAGTCACTGCTGTTAACCACTATAATGTATAGTAAAAGCAAAGGCAAATCGCTGAAATAGTGTTATTAGAAATTTGAGAAATAGGGGCACCTGGGTGGTTCAGTCAGTCAGTTCAGCTCAGGTCATGATCTCATGGTTTCATGATTCAAGCCCCATGTCGGACTCTGAGCTGACAGCACGGAACCTGCTTGAGATTCTCTGTCTCCCTCTCTCTGCCCCTCCCCCACTCGCGCTGTCTCTGTCTCCCTCATAATAAATAAACTTTAGAAAAAAGAAACTTGAGAAATTAACACAGTCATTTATTGAAGTTGTTCCCTAATAATTAAAAAATACTTTTTTGTGTGTCCCTTCGAATCAGCATTTTTGTATCCTTTGTATAAGTACCTCCTAGTAGTGCAATTGCTGGGTTGTAGGGTAGTTCTATTTTTAGTTTTTGAGGAACCTCCATACTGTTTTCCAGAGTGGCTGCACCAGTATAGCAACACTATCAATAGCCAAATTATGGAAAGACCCCAAATGTCTGTTGACAGCTGAATGGATAAAGATGTGGTGTATATATATATGTATATATATATATATATATATATATATATATATATATATATATATATGTGTGTGTGTGTATATATATATATATGTATATATATATATACATGTATATATATATATATATATGTGTATACACACACACACACACACACATACACACACACACAATGGAATACTACTTGGTGATGAAAAAGAATGAAATCTTGCCATTTGCAACAATGTGGATGGAACTAGAGGGTATTATGCTAAGTGAAATAAGTCAGCCAGGGAAAGACAAATATATGATTTCACTCATATGTAGAATTTGAGAAACAAAACAGATGAACATAGGGGAAGGGAAGCAAAAATAAGATAAAAACAGAGAGGGAGGCAAACCATAAGAGACTCTTAAATACAGAGAACAAACTGAGGGTGGCTGGAGGGGAGATGATGGGGGGAATGGGCTAAATGGGTGCTAGGCTTTAAGGAGGGCACTTTTAGGTATGAGCACTGGGTGTCTCATGTAAGACATGAGTCACCGGGTTCTACTTCTGAAGTCAAAACTACACTGTATGTTAACTTACTTGAATTTAAATAAAAAAAAAAAAACTTTGTTTTTACAGATTGCCTCTCCATGCTGACCTTTGAATATCTCTGCTTTTGCATTTATGTCCTGTCTTATGTAACATATCATTCCAGTCCAACTGCAAATAATGTGTCAATGTTCTTATAGCATTTACTTTTCCATTTATTTCAACTCAGGAACAAGACACTTGCTTCAGTACTTGCAAATTTTGTTTGCAAAGCATAGTCAAATAGAGTCTGATAGGACTACTTTCCCTTGTTGAAATGATTATAAATCATAGGGTGATAATAAATGAAATGAGTCCAATGTGGAGGAAGTATATCAGAGATAATATTAATCAAATATTAATCTTTAGTACATTCAAGAATGAAGCAAAAATGAGCCGATTAATGAGAACTTTATTGTTAAGATGAGCTCTATGGTGAATGAGTTTTCTAGAATCACATGAGCCTAGTTCACTGAAGGCCTCACATTTGATTTTCTTATAATCACTTATATTATAGAAAGGAGGTGTTTGGTGTTGACTATAAGTAGATTAGAACAGAGAGAAAAAGAAACTAGATTCTTATCTTGCTCAGTTTGCATTTACTGAGATCACTGGATTTCACCAAGTTGCAAATATCTTACTAAAACTTATCAGCTGATTTCTTCATTTAGAGAATAAAACCATAAGCAAATCTAAAATGCTTAATTCTTTCACTCTACATAGACATAGAGAACAAAATCTTTCCAAATTCTCTTTTGTTGATGCTTTTCAAATAAACTCTATGAAATGTAGCTGAAACATATAAACCTGGATGTTGCAGGAGCCCAAAAAGTAGTGAGCCTTTGTCTTAATTCCCTGACCACTGAGTGATTATACTAATTCAACAAAGTCTTTCAGAGTCACTTTTAACCTCTGCAGAGCTTTGTGTTTACATATGGGACCCATTCTTCCATCATCTGTATGCATGTAAGAGGTGTCTACTTGCTGAAGACCAGTTTCCCCATTTCAGTCTTTTGTACTCTCCAAGGGGTGTTGACCTGGAATGAAGAAATGGGCAGAGAAAAGGTACTTGCTGGTTTGTAATGGTAACAGCATTTTTTTCTTCCTGTCCCACACATCCAGAGTTAATATCACTCCTCTTATATATTCCTCTCTGCTGGCACTTTTCACTTTGATTACTTACTTAAATACATGTCTGCACTACTCTACTGTAAATCCCTTAGGACAGAGATTCATTCATCTTTCTATTTGCTGTACCTACATCTGACACATTGCAGGAGTGCAATTAAAATTTGTCAAATCAAGACATTTTGTTTTTATGAATCAAAATTTCTGTTCATGTCACTGACCTTTTTTTTTTTAATGTTTATTTTTAAGAGAGAGACAGACAGAACGTGAGCAGAGGAGGGGCAGAAAGGGGGAGACACAGAATCCAAAGCAGGCTCCAGGCTATGAGCTGTCAGCACAGAGCTTGACATGGAGCTGGAAGCCATGAACAGTGAAATCATGACTTGAGCCAAAGTCAAATGCTCAACCAACTGAGCCACCAGACGCCCCATCATGTCACTGACTTTAATGACATTTTAAACATTTTTATTTTTATATTTTTATTTTTAAGATATAATCTCATACTCATTTTTGTCCTTTTCCCCATAATTCCTAATGTTTACAAAAATTTCAGGAATATTATAAAGGATTAAAATCTGTTTAATCAATATAAAATTTGAAAAAGTCATAGATCAAAGCCCTCCCTACTAGGATTCAGGTGATCGGAGTGTTTGGAACCAAAATGTAAAATACACTCAGCAAAGATTAAAATTTTCCCCATTAAAATCGACAGCCATAATCAGAATTTTTTTTTAACCAATCTCCTCCACATTTTAGAACATAACACTGGGATTTTTAGGGCAGGGAAACTATTCGGTATGATCCTATAATGGTGGATACATGTCATTATACATTTGTCAAAACCTATACCATTAGAGGAAGCCAAAATGTAAACTAAGGACTTTGGGTGATAATGATGTATCAGTGTAGGTTCATGAACAAACATACCACACACACTGATGCAGGACGTTGATGGTGGGGAAGGCTGTGGGGAAGGGAGAGAGTATGTGGGAACTCTCTGTACTTTCCTCTCGATTTTCCTGTAAACCTAAAATGCTCTACAACCAACATCTCTTAATTTTTTTAAATAACACTAAGACCACATGAAGTATTTCTTTTCTTAAGACTCCAACTTAGTTACTTATATGCAGTTTCACAGAGGAAATATTCAAATAAGATTACGTTTATGAGAGCCACTGTTTCTTCTATTGGTTTTTATCAAACCCTCTGCAGTTTCAACCAAAGGGATGGATCTAGTTAAGTTCCTATTTGACCATTTGTCTTTTCTCAGTGAATTTCACAAAGAGGGGCCAGACAGTGCCACTGTATGATTCATAAAGAACTTTCAATGCCCTGCCATGGACTCATGGGTCCTTGCTGATGCAGCCTTGCCAAATTTGCCTAGCTCTGGCACATATATGCTATGCATATCTAGCAAGCAGCCTTTGAAAGAGCAGCTACATTATTGTGCCAGAGTTGGATCCAACAGCCAATTGTGACATAGGAATTTCAAAAGGACCCTTCTATCAGGAGTTTAATTCTCCATCTGGGCTGGAAGCATGCAATTGTACTTGCTTACAAATGCTTGAGCCCAAAAGTCAATATTTAGGTAGCAAAAAATTAGAGATTTAAAGGAATTATTAATCTATGAGGCGACTTTTTATTTTCGTCTCAGACCAGAGTTTCCTAATCTATCCAGAGAATATTGTTCCTGAAGACTATCTTCCCTACCTAATGAGAGTTCAGTTTTCAAAAATGTTAGCAAACTGTCGCATATTCTACCCTCCTTTTAAAAATTGACAAATGTGTGTTAAAGGCTCTGAAAAGGTCTGCCTTGACAATTTAAGAACCTTATTTAACCTTAACTCCATTATTTCCCCAACCTATGTGGCTGCATAAACTTTGCTGCTGCTGCTGTTATTGTTGTCTTAATATTATTAATTCACATCCAAAGGAAATATTGTTACAGAAACATACTTTGGATATTGTCAGTATATTTGGATAATACTAATAATAGCAGGCCATTAAAAATAATGTTAAATTATTTTTTTAACATAGCTTACCCACAATTATCTAGAGAAATCAGAAGTTATCAGATAAACAAACGTGAGCAATATTGAAGATTTTAACAGAAAAGTAAATATGGACTGCACCACAGGAAATATACAAGTAAATGCCTTTCTGTCATTAGCCTTTAAGCCCCATTGATTTTGTTTGGGTCACTTTCAAAGTGGCCACCTCATCTCACTAGCTCTCTTTCTGCATCATGCTATCTTTCAAACATCAAATGATGCTTGCCCATACAATGTAATATATATATTCATGACTGTGTAATAAGTGAATTTTGAAATATTATAAATGTGATCTTTTCAATTATATTTTATCCTGATGATAGAACCAAGATAGGAAAAGTAATACGCCCTTCTTTTTGTCAAATTTACATAATACCATCAGAAACCTCTCTAAAAATTTATTTTGTCTTTTCAGGGGCAAGAACCAAAGGAGGGTTATGTGAAACTGGACACTATAAACACACTGTGTATACAAACTCTATAAAAGCTTACATTGCATTAACCCTTCTTCCTTGTCACCTAATTCATTGGGTTTAAGGGGTTTTTTTTAAATCCTTAATTTTAATTAAAGCTAGACTGGCTCTCTCCAGAGATACTGCCAAAATTTGGAAGATCATCACCTAAGAAGCGCACATTATTGGGATGTCCAGATATACTCTTACTCATTCTACCATACGCAGTTTTCCTTCGATACAATATGATACTTTAGTATCAATGTATTTACATGACATTATATTATTGTACTAACTATGCTTCATGTCCTTATAGTTTTAATTGCAGTAATAGTTTAATGCAGTAAAATACACAAAATCAGTTTGATATATTATACTCTTAATAAAAATTAATACTCATGGACCCCTTAAAATCATCTTGTATATCACCAGTAGAATGTCTAGCACACAGCTTGGAAAATGCTAACACGGAAATTTCTTGTCATGGAAGTGGGAAAAATTCAAGATATATTTTTTCCTACCTATATATATATATATATATTTGTGAGAGAGAGAGCATGAGCATGGGAGGGGCAGAGAGAGAGGGAGACACTGAATCCGAAGCAGGTTCCTGGCTCTGAGCTATCAGCACAGAGCCTGATGTGGGGCTCAAACTCACCAACTATATCATGACCTGAGCGGAAGTCGGACAGTCAACCAACTGAGCTACCCAAGAGCCCCAGATAAAAGGTATTTTATTTTACACTGCTTTCTGAAAGGAAAAAAAGAACTTTTTCAAATATTGTGATCAGATGAATTTTGTAGTCAGGGACTATTCAAAGCATTGAGGATACACATCTCTAGTACTGAATTTGTATGTGATACAATAAATACGCCAAATGAAATATTTTATTGAAATGTGCAATTTTTTATGAAGAAACAAGCATCCCCTAGAACCAAAGGTTGATGCTGCAAATACTTTAGACATGTGGTATATATGTGTGTGCCTCTGTAGGTTAAATTTTCTCTTTCTTTTTAATCAAGTGACCTGTTCTCATTTGGTTAAGTTTCAACCACAAGACATCACTGCATGCTTCTTTTCTTTTTTTTTTTTCAAGATACACGTCATAACACACCAAGAAAGGGGGAACTTCCAGTGTCTGTGGTAACATCACTTGATAAACAGACTCATTTGAACAGCACGAGCCTGTCTGCCTTTACTATATAAAGCCGCCCAGACGTTGACCAGCAGATATTTACGGAGTGAGGACTATGCGAGCAGCAGCGATCTCCACGCCAAGGTTAAACAAAATGCCAGGGATGTTCTTCTCTGCTAATCCAAAGGAATTGAAAGAAACTGACCATTCACTTCTAGATGACAAAACTCAAAAAAAGAGGCCAAAGACTTTGTAAGTTCATTTTGTGTGTCACTTTGTTGATTTTGACTTAGATTATCTTTAATGGCAGAAGGATTGAGAATGAATAGAAGAAAATATGAGCAGTTAGCTTAACTAGATCAGAGAAATTAGCTGTTGTATATGTATATATGTGTATGTCTAAAAAATAAATCATGATAGGCCTTAAATTATATGGAAATTTTTGCAGACTTTGGCTCATAAAAATTATCTCAATCTTAATACAGCAAAATGTTATAACAACAATGTTTATTATTGCCTTGTTCCTTGAGAAGTTTATTTCATGTTCCTTTTACAAATAATATGTATTCTAATAAGGAAATATGAATATTCATATTTGTGTCTTTTGTAGTGGGATGGATATGAAAGCATACCTGAGATCTATGATCCCACATCCAGAGTCTGGAATGAAATCTTCTAAGTCCAAAGACATGTATGTACATTAATACTGCTGACTTTTCTTTTTAAGAGTAGTCTATGCATTAGCTAGCTCTATATTCTAGCAAGTGATTAATATTGCACATACTAGATTTCATTTCTTTTAAGTAACCAGCCAAATAAGAGTAGACTACTTAGTACGAATGTAAACTAAATGTCAACATGTGTGTACATAATTTGCAATTTATTATACTGCTGGAGTATATGTATTTGGATTTCTTCATACTTTGTTGGTAGATATTTTTCATATCTATAGTAATTTTAAGGGAGGTTTTGTTTTCTTACAGACAAATTTTTTTTAAAAAATTATAGAACTAGAATCTTAGTTTGTGGAATTACCAAAATATAGCAGCCATTCTGATTTTATTTGTGATTACACAAAAAAGTTCACTAATTTATGTAAATTTTGTCCCCAGTAGACTCTCTGCTAACGAAGTAATGCAGTGGTCTCAATCTCTGGAAAAACTACTTGCAAACCAAAGTAAGTGTGATTAACTGCTAAATGTTTTGGGTTTAGCTCAATACACTAATACACTGAATGACTTCCATAAAATATCGTCTTCTGGATAGGAGAGTGTGTGAAAAGTTGTATTATAGTTTTTCTGTAGTCACTAATAGCTTCAGTATATTATGTCTCATTGTAGTGTAAAGGCCTGGTACTCAGTTCTGCCACTATCCTTCGGACAAATTTGCCAAGACGATTAGGTATTCCCTTGAGTCATTACAGGAGTGAAGTTTAAAATTATGCTGAGGTTCTGAAGTTTCAAGTTTTTTAACATAAACCAAACATCTCAACATGTGAACTGCCATTCTGAAAGCTCCCTATAGAATGTATTTTTGTAACTGTTGGATGTAAGAAGTGGGATTCATTCAATTAATTAACTACTGTATTATCCATACATTCATTAATTTACTCATTTAGCTCACTTTTAAGTGGCAGGCATTTTAGAATCACCAAGGATTAAAAAACAAGGGCACAGTGCCTTGTTGCCTTGAAGGAAGTTGAGACACATAGTGCATAATTGCATTATATATAACATGATATATGATAACACAGATAGGATTAGAACAATTTTTAAACAGTCTTGATGGGGAGTTTCTGATAAGACAAGGTAAAGAATGAAATCAGCTTGCCTTTCCCCAATCATAGGCATCAGAGTTCTCTTGGGATTAAGACCTTGCTCAGAGGTATGGGTGAGCAGAGTGGTCTCCAGAATCCTTGCTTGGGGGTCAAGTTGTTCAATATCCTTCATCCATCTTATTATCTGACTTAGTTTACAATCCAGCCAAATAAATAAATGGCATAGAAATGGCCCATTTAAAAGCCTCAGTAACACGAGCAAATATAATCAGCACATCAGCACATTTTCTGACTAGTAAGAATTGGATGGGGAAATTATATTTGGTAATAATGAACATGATGTTAATGACTTTCGTCAATGTTTGCTTTCCTAAAATACTCTACAGTCTGGTTAGGAGTTAGTATTTATAAGAAAAGAGATTATTTTGTAATCACAAGAGCAGAATTTTAACTTAATTAACAGATGGAAGCAAAACACAGTTCTGTAGATCACTAAGTAGCTGTGTGACTGTGGATAGGTTTGTTTGGCCCAGATAAACCATAAATGAAAGAACCTCTGAGGCCTTCCCATCTCTATAAATTATGACACAGCTATTTCATCATTAGCCATCTCTTACCTTTGTGCATAGGCAATGCAATAGTATTTTTCTTGTATTCATTTACCGGCTCAATTAATTTAATTAGATCACCACCTGCCCTGTCTTTTTAGTTGGTCAAGATGTCTTTGGAAGTTTCCTGAAGTCTGAGTTCAGTGAGGAGAACATTGAATTCTGGCTGGCTTGTGAAGACTATAAAAAAACGGAGTCTGATCTTTTGCATTGCAAAGCAGAGAAAATATATAAAGCATTTGTGCATTCAGATGCTGCTAAACAAGTGAGTATTATCTTCATTACCACCAGTTTATGTTTAAGGAACTTAGATGCAGAAATAGCATTCCACACACATAGCAAGATTACATCTTTTTTAAGTGTCATAATTTCATTGTTAAGTACTTAGGTATGTTCATATACTTCAGTGCAATAATAATCTAATTTTCTATATTTATGTATATTTGAAGACAGTAGGATGAAAAGACTGATTTTGCAAAATTAGCTAATGTGACAGGGGGTGGGTAGGACTACCAGTATTATTAGCCAGAATTGCATATCAGAATGTCCTTAATGAGATGCTCATCTTACATTAGGATAAAACACAGATTAGTATGTATCACACACACAATTGCAGCAGCAGAAATATTTTCACTTAGTAATGTACCCACCTTCCCATGAAATATTCTTGGTTCAAGCAAAAAATAGCTACACAAAGTGTCCTCTCCTATACATTTTAAATGACCATATCACTTTTTCTGATGCATGTATCACCTTGTATGGATATTTAAATTTTTCACGCCTGCCTCTTTTGCATCTCCCAACTATACTATAAGCTAACTTGGAACAAAGAATTTTGAGAGGATATTTCTTCTTACCTCCTTCACATCCAGTATAGGGCTGGTTTAGAATAGGCATTTAAGAGATACTTGAACTGATATAAACAAGGGCTTAACGCCATTGTCTTGAGGTGCTTCAACAAACATAGTTACATCATAAAATGTAATATTAAGTGCATATTAACTAGTGAGTATTTGTTTTTAGATCAATATTGACTTTCGCACTCGAGAATCTACAGCCAAGAAGATTAAAGCACCAACACCAACGTGTTTTGATGAAGCCCAAAAAATTATATATACTCTTATGGAAAAGGACTCTTACCCCAGATTTCTCAAATCAAATATTTACTTAAATCTGCTGAATGAACTTCAGGCTAATAGTCTAAAGTGATCAGTTCCTAGCTGGAGAGAAATGAAGATGGTTTCGAGGACAGAAGGAATGTGCCACTTAATGGCTCCCTGGGTGAACAACCTGGCCCTTTTGAGTGACTCCACAGGCCCAGGGGAAGAACAAATGATTCAACATGGATTCACATGGAAGTTATCCAGGCTCAGGATCGAAGAAACATGAGCAAGATGAAACCCAAGAGACAGTAAAAGGAAGGAGCCACTGTGGTACTGTCTCCTTCATACAGTGGACATATCAGAAAAATCTCTCAAAACTGAGAAGGCTGGGAAAGTCCAGTTACACAGAAACTGTGAATAAAGATTTTGAAACTGATTAAAACATGCTATAAGCTTCAAGGTCAGCTTATATTTATGCTACATATTATTATATAGAGATTTATTGAGCTGCTAACAAGTCTTTAACTTGGATGACTGTTTGGAAAATATGTGTTCGAAACCACCATTGCTATTTTTCATGCCAAAGGGTTTTTGGCGTTGTTTTATTTTTTTTGTTTTGTTTTTGACTTGAAAGAGATGAAGAAGAAAACAATGTATTAACTTAAGCTGTTGCTCCTAAAACTGGGAAGTCAGAATTTGTAAATTTCACAGTGTCAGTAATAAATGAGTTTTGTATTAAAAATATATAGAAGCCATTTCTGTTTACATTTCTTTGCTGTTTTTAAAAACTGGTATTTATTCCTCAGATTTAACAAAAATTCAAGCAAGTGTCTTTCTACTTTCTATCGTCTCTTCAACAACTAAAACTATCATACAATTAATGCTATATTTATGTATTATATGTATCTATTAGACAAAGTTCATTGGTTTTCTCTTTGTTATCACAATGCATAAAAATCAAACAAACATGTTCTCATATGGTCAAGATTCAAATAGATGAGAAATTGAAGAAGTCATATATATATGCAGTAATAATCTATCTATATATATATGACTTCTTCAATTTCTCATCTATTTGTTTTTTTTTTTTTCAACGTTTATTTATTTTTGGGACAGAGAGAGACAGAGCATGAACGGGGGAGGGGCAGAGAGAGAGGAAGACACAGAATCAGAAACAGGCTCCAGGCTCCGAGCCATCCACCCAGAGCCCGACGCGGGGCTCGAACTCACGGACCGCGAGATCGCGACCTGGCTGAAGTCGGACGCTTAACCGACTGCGCCACCCAGGCGCCCCAATTTCTCATCTATTTGAATATAGATGAACTGTTTGAATATAGATGAACTATTTGAACTATATATATGTGTGTGTGTGTATATATATATATATATACACACACACACATATATATATACACACATATATAGTTATTTATTTATTTTGAAAGACAGAAACTGTAAGTGAGGGAGGGCCAGAGAGAGAAGAGAGAGAGCCAGAATCCCAAGCAGGTTTCACACCAGAGCCCTATGGGGGGCTCAAAGCGGGCCTCAAACCCACAAACCATGAGATCTGACGTGAGGGAAGTCAGCCGCTTAATCAACTGAGCCACCCAGGTGACTGAAGAAGCCTTTTAAAAGGGGATAGAATAGTTATTTCAAGAAGTAACTTCATTAACAGTTGAGATTTTATTGTAATTGAAAGTTTATAAAACTCAATCCTATGAAAGTTGAGACTCAGATTAAACCACTAGTTTTCAAATTTAGCTATCAAAATTATTTAGGATGTTTAAGAAAACAAAACAGAACAAAAAAAAAAACCACCTTTTTCAGACCTTATGCCAAATTGACTGAATCAGAGTCTCCAAGGGATAGGGTATGAAAATCTATATTTTAGAAAGAAATCCCAGGTGATTCAAAAGATAATTCAGGGTTGGGAACCCTAAGATTAAGTGAAAATCACACTCCCAGGGATTGCACAGAAATTTGACTGCTCTTTCTGCGATGTGACACTGCCCCCCACTGACCAGAACACATTTCCTAAATCACTCAAGTCTGTAAATAGTCTTCCAAAGTGTCAAATATGAAAGTAAGACTACTCTATAGGGATCACCTACAGAGAGCAGAAAAATAACCAAGATGATGCACATGCTAGCACATAGCTGTATCTTCCCATGTGCTTGTGTTTCATATCTTACTGAATAATCAGCCCCCAAAAACCACAGTGAAATATGATGGATATTCTCAGTATAGGCTTACCCAGTCATCAGGCCCAGAGCTGAAGTATGGGGCAAGACGCAATAATATTATTTTAAAAGTATTACTCTTGTGTTTCCATGGAATAGAATCTATATTGGCTCCAACTTAAGCTTTGTTCCATGGTTGAGCAGATCACATCGTAAGAGAAGCTTAGGAAGAATTCAGGTTTATAACAATAATAATAATCAAGTATTTCTCTCCCTTACTCATTCCATCACCAAGTTCTGCCAATCTTCCTTCCACCACCAGTGTGGGGAGCTGGCATATCACCTGCTCTTTCTCTATAACCACTGCCTTAGGCTCTCATTGCTTGCTAACTCATGTGCCTTGTTTTCCCTCTGCCAGCCTCTTCTCTTCAATCCGTCCTCTGAATAGCCACAAACATCCCCTTCTGATTTGACCGTGTCATTTCTCATAACATATAGAATAACTTCAAATTTCTCTTTCTGGAATTGAAAACACTCTCAGTTAGACTTTGGTGGTATAATTCCCATTGCTCCTCTCTGGTTACTTTCTTACCTTCATGTCATACTGGATGGTCTTTTCTTGAATGAGTCCTGGGCTTCACTATCTCCAGGCTTTTGGTTAATTTCTACTATCCATCTAAAATGCCTTTGCCTCCCTCCTCCCAGTTTTCAAAATCCAGCCAATTATTCAAGGCCCGGATAGAATAACTCGTCCGCAAAGGTTTTCTAAAATCTTCCATCACCATGCAGTTATTTTCACTGTCTAATGGATATGAACTGAGTGAGTCCATATAAACACAAGACACTCTGCTTCTATTTCCAGTACTACTGTCACATTAAATAGTCCAGGCCCTTCAGACTTCGAGGCATGAGAAGTGCAACTGTCCAAGACACACACTGGTCACAAAATAAATGCTTCTGGTCTTTGTCTTGTTAAGATGCCATGTTAAACAGCCATCCAGTTTTTGGCCAGATGGTCAAAACAAACATCTAAGACACCTTCTCATTTTCAAAGAAAACCAAATAAAAATAAACAAAAACTCATCATGACAGCATAGATTCAAGATATTAAAAAATACTTGAAAAGATAATTTTCTTACACTGGCACTTTTATTATGGTGTGACTGTTTTATAATACTATTCATAGTATGTGATTAGCTCTCATGAATCTACTATTTATTTTATTTTTTTATTTTTCTTATTTATTTTTGAGAGAGAGAGAGAGAGTGAGAGCGCATGAGCGGGGGAGGAGTAGAGAGAGAAGGACAGAGGATCCAAAGTGGGCTCTGTGCTGACAGCAGTGAGCCCATGACGGTATAGAACTCATGAACCATGAGATCATGACCTGAGCTGCAGTCGGACATTCAACCAAATGAACCACCCAGGTGCCCCAAACTATTTAAAGAAATCTAATCCAATGGCTCAGTCTGAGTCCCAGCTCACATTTTGTTTTCTATTGTCATATGAAAGCAGTTGCAGTTAACAATATGTATGATTTAAAACTCATGAACTTAACTACTTGGCAATGAGAAAGAATGAAATCATGCCATTTGCAGCAACGTGGATGGAAGTGGAAGGTATTATGCTAAGTGAAATTAAGTCAGAGAAAGACAGATATCATATGTTTTCACTCATATGTGGAACTTGAGAAACTTAACAGAAGATCATGGGGGAAGTGAAGGGGAAAAATAGTTACAAACAGAGAGGGAGGCAAACCATAAGAGACTTTTAAGTACAGAGAACAAATTGAGGGTTGATGAGGGGGTGGGGGAGAGGGGAAAATGGGTGATGGGCATTGAGGAGGGCACTTGTTGGGATGAGCACGGGTGTTGTATGTAAGCGATGAACCACAGGAATCTACCCCCGAAACAAAGAGCACACTGTACACACTGTATGTTAGCCAATTTGACAATAAATTATATTAAAAATAAATAAATAATATAAATAAATAAACAAATAAGCAAATAAATAAATAAAATTCATTAATTTAAAAAATAAAAACAAGTTCACTTTCTCGGATTTATTTTATATTATTTCTAATATGTGTATCATAGGAAACTAGGGATCTAAGAAGATAACAATGAGGAGGACATATACCCCATGATATCTAACAATTTCTTCGTTTTTCTCTTTTCAAGTCAAAAATATAAGACTTCTAAAAAGTTCCTTAACTCCAAGTTTTCTTAACAAAAGTAGATATTCAAATAACAATAACAATAGACATTAGATTTGTTCACTCAGGAAAAGTATTTGCAATTGCCTTATATTTAATATGCATTTTTACTTGCTATAATGTTAGCTGACTGATTTTTCTCCATTTTTTCCCTCAGGGAAGGGGTAATTTGGGTGAATCTTGAAGAATAAATAGAACCTAAGCAGGGGAGAAGGAAAGTGGGAACACTTCAGTGCGGAGAAGAGTCTGTGAGAAAGTCAGGAAATCAGGGGAAAAAAGAAAAAAAAAAACTTCAGTAATGGTGACTTATTTGGTGTGGCTGGAATATATGGAGGAAAAGAAAGAATAAGAGGGAAAACTAACAATGTAGTTTAGGGTAGATTCTAAGAAGAGATACAGTCTACTCCAAAGAATGTACATTTCATCTTTTATGTGGTAGGTAAGCACTGAAACTTTAAACAAAAGAGGAAAAGACATACCTACCTGTTTTCGAGTATCTACTGCCATCCAGACACTGTGCCAGATACACATAACTTGCTAAGTCCACACCTAAACTCTTTGAGATAAGCACTCTAAGCCTATTTTTTTTCCTCAACAAATATAGAAACAAAAAAGTGAAAAAATTATCTAAGGATACATAACTACTGAGTAGCAGATCCAAGATTTGAAGACTTTCCATTATCTCATGCTTCTTTCTGAATGTGACATCATTACCTTGTTTTTTAAAAGCTAATTCTAGATTTAGTGTGGAAGACACTTCCAAAGGAAGACATCATTGAGGAAGGAAAGCTAAGTGTGAAGCTAGTTTTTTTAGCCCCACAGGAAAGATCAGGGCCGGAACTAGGGCAGCAATCAAAGCAATGGGAAGGAAGGGGGGAGTAGACAAACTTGGTTAGCAATATGCTGTGATAAATAAGAGAAAGCAATATAGGATCCCTCTGGGTTGTCTAGCCCGGGCCCTCAAAGTTACAGCAAATTCCTTTCTGGGTGCATTTTAAATATATCCTCTCTCAGGCCCTTCAGTTACAAATGTGCATCAAACAACTTGGAAATAGAAGAAGGGAGTACTGGAGGAAGGCTGAGGCTTTTGATTTTAAGAAGTTCCACATGCAAAATAAATTATGTAGTACTTTCAATAGATAACAGCTTATTCTTAATTAACCTACAGATGAAGCATTCCACATGTTTTCCCCTAAACGTCACTTTCCTCTTGGAAAAAACAGAGGCTTACAAGTCTTCATCCAGGCTGAGAACAAAAACCAAGAACCAAGAGACTCAACACATTTGCAGCAAGCAATTGCTCTAAGTTGAGAGCACCTTTCAAAGACAGGAAACAAAACCAAAGTCTAGGATTCAGGCCAAGAGACAGGCAAAACAGAAGCCGCCACAGGGGTCAGGAACACTAGACAACACAGAGGACTGTGATGAAATCAAAGCTGGGGCAGGAATTCTGCCTCCTTATATGGAAGGCCTGGTCATTAACTTGACAGTAAAATTACGTGACTGGTGGACTGTTCTCGTGTTCGCTTCTTGGCAACAGAGAGAAACAAGGGGCCTGGAGGCCTGCAGTTAGCTGGTCACTCTCTTGGCACATTCTTTATTTCAATAATTCTTACCTCAACTCTTCAAAATAGGTGAAGTTATTTTTGCTCTTTATTCTGGATTGAGAAAAAGAAAAACGGGGATTTTGTGGGTTTCAGATATTCTCTTATCTCCTTCAAACTCTCTGTTGCTATTCTAGTCAAACATGGTGAAAAATTCGGTGGGTTTGGTTTAAATCAGTAAAATCTACATGTTTTCCATTTGTCTTAAATTTTATACTCTATGTTAAAACCCTCAGTTTGAATCAGCTCTAAAAACAGATTGTATTCCTAGTGTAGTGCTTTTTTTCCTTAAATCTGTTAATTCAGTATTTACATATGATCCACTGTAAACAAGTAATAGAACATGTTCCCATATTAAAAATTGAGCAAGATACTTCCTACAATATTTTGTTTTGTTTTGTCACAATGGTGACTAGAATGATTATAATTTACACTATCTATGAGGGTAGTTTAAAGTGTCAAAATTGAGGGGGAAAAGCACAAAAAATGTCTCACTCCGAGGTTTTTAAATTTAGAAATCTGGGCTCAACTATAAACTTCTAGAAAAGAGTCTAGATTATTGCTCCCTTAATATATGCACCAATTAATGACACTTGCTATGCTATGTGCCATAAACCATCCTAGGTGGTAGGGAAACAGAGATGAATAAGACAGAGCCCTCCACTACTGAGAAGCTCACAGTGCTCTTGGAAAGAAAAGAGCAAAAAAGCATTACGGTGAAATAGACTAAGCATTATAAGAGAGGTATACAGGAGGGACTATTTTTAAGTTTATTTATTTACTGTGAAAGGGAGAGAGATAGCAAGATGGAGAGGGACAGAGAGAGAATCCCAAGCAGGCTCCATCCACACTGCCAGTGCAGAGCCCGATGCAGTGCTTGAACTCACAAACCACAAAATCATGATCTGAGCTGAAATCCAGAGTCAGATGCTTAACCAACTGAGCCACAGGCGCCCCAAGGAGGGACTATTAAGATTGTATGATAGTTAACCTCCCCAGTGGCTCTCTTCAGGTCTCTGATGAAAAGCCAAAGGGGACTGACTGGCAGTCCCTCCTCTCCCTAAGGGGAGAAGCTGTGTGGTGCCAACTTTCTAAAAGGTCATCAGGTGCTAGCAACAGTTTAAGGAACTCCCCTGGGCATCAAGTTACATCAAGTTTACCTCCATTAGCAAGCTCTGTCTATTGTCACTAACTCAGTTGGGTGCTTGCGTACTCCCTTCCAAAGTTCCTGATGAAAAGGGAGCAGTGAGGGCAAACCACACCTCCCACTCCTTAGGATGCTGCAAAGCTAAGAAATCACAGATATCCTGCTGCTTCTCCATCTTGCTCCTGTGGAATCTGCAGCATTTACACCAGCTCAACAGACATGAGCAACGTGCTATGAGAACTCAGAAAAGGGGTTAGTCATTCTATCCTGGAGGGAGGATATGGCTCTGGGGAAATGATGGTTGCACAACACAAATGTGTATTAAATTCAAAGTAACCCAAGTAACTTTCTGAACTACCATATCACTGAACTCTGTAACTCACCAATAAATGTAAATTCTGGCATTATTGGGTTCCAAACGGGCTAGGATAAGTCTGTCCTCTTAATTACTAATATTAATCACTCCATCAATATCGTTTTACTTTAGCTCTCATTGTCCAAAAATAATGATTTCTTTTTCTCTTTCATTTCAGGAGGTTGTGATAGAGACTGCCTACATGCCTGTCAATCTTAGGCCCTCTCCTTGGACTTCAGGAAAACTACATTTCACAGGCCCTCTGACAGTGAGTGGCAAATTTAGAACCTTCTTTGAATGTTTCCATACAGTCAATATTTGACTGGGTATTTACTTCTTAGTAGTTATTTTACTTGAATTTGGTATTTTACCTTGAATTACAACTTGATATTTCACCTTACATTATGAGGGCCACGAAATTGAGTTCTGTTCCAGAACTGGCAATAAGACATGCTGGTTATCTCTCTCTTCTCCATATACACTGCTAGAGGCAAAGGACTCTGACATTGCAAAGCTACATGCAGGAGTTACCAGACCCAGAATAGTCATGCAACCCACACCAGCATTTGTATGAGCAAAAATAAAAGCCTATGAGATTAGGGGATTATTTTTTAGAACAACTAGGGAGTTTTATCCTGATGAATGCAAAGACACTGATTTTATATATATATATATATATATATATATATATATATATATATATACACACACACACA
>NW_024412440.1:3691131-3704105 GCF_014898765.1 Herpailurus yagouaroundi | reverse complement strand
ATATTTATATTATATTATATAATAATAATTATATAAATATATATATTATTTATATATATATATATATAAAACACACATATATATAACGTTGTGAGTGTGTATATATATATATATATATATATGTATATACAACATTTTATTCATAAAGAAACAATTCCTTATTTCATCTCTAAAGATATTTGGAAACATCCTGGAAAAAACCAGGGCAATTTCTCTGTCACAGCTCAGTATTATTTAGTTCCCACATTAGGCAAAGGCTATCTCTCTGACCTTGTGGTTTTCTTTGAGATAGAACTGCCTGGAACAGAGGATGTAAGCTATGGACGAGAACAATATGTGAAAAGCATATTTCAGATGTAACTTAGAATAGAAAATGCCAAAAACAACACAAAAAGGGAGGTGAGGGCTAGGAAGCAGGAAAAGAATAAGTGATGGAAAATTTTACAACTGATAAAAACCCAAGTGAAAGTTGGCCATGCAACATGTATTTTCCACTCACTTTGACTCAGTTTAGGGCTATATACTATATTGGTAAAAATACTTGCAGGTTTAAACAGTCCAATCACCAAATCAGAATTCCAAGAATATGTGATGTGGGGCCCTGGAAATCATGTGTGTGGTTAAGCTGGGGTTCAGACAGGAAGTGTGAACTCAGTACATCCAGGAAAATTAGAGGGTGAACTCACCAGGGCCAATTTTCCAGAGAAACTGAAGAACTGCCTATGAATTAATTCATCCTAAAAGAGAAGAGTTTCATGATGTGTTTTCATGTGTTTTTAAGCTATGGCCTAAAAACAGTGGACAGAGTTGGAGGAAATGGACTACTTTAAGTATGGCAGGAGGCTGATGCTTATATCTCCCTTTGATGTAAATCCAAAATCTGAGGTAAAGGAGAACCCAATTAAAGAGGGATAAACACTAAAAGGACAAATTCCCTGAACATTTGGTAAATCTTTGAAAATGCATAGGAAGAGGTATTAGTCAAGTGATGGTGATGCACACTCCCCTTTTGGAGTTAGGATTAGAGCCCTGATGGGACAGAGAAACAGAACACTCCAAATCTAGAAAGAAGAAGAACTGGGAGAGTGTATGGTGCCCCATTAGATATCACCCCCATCATGAGCAGACACTTATGTCAGCCTAATCGCTTATGTAGGTGTTGGGTCTTGAAAAGATCTCTTGAAAGGGAATAACGTCCTTTTTCCCAACTTAGGTTCTGACTGTTTGAGAAATACCATAAAAAATTAAGGTGGAGGCCAAAATATTACTGATACAGCTAGGTCAAAGAACAGAGAATTGGGAGATTCCAGTAGGTCTGCTAATTCAAACTCAGAATTAGACCAACTTGCCACCCTGCTATAGGCAGTGTCAGACAGAGGCACGATCTCTAGATATTGGATGGCCAATGTGGGGAACAAACATCCAGGTGTCTTTTCTCAAATAGGACAAGTGTGAAAAGTCAGCCCAGCTCAGAGCTCCTGGCTTGTGACTGGGCCTAATAGTATTGGAGTATCTGTTCATTAGGAACTGGGTTAGATGAGACCACCAAACCATAAAATCAGGTGGGCCCACAGAAATCCTCTGAGAGTTGGAAACGGTAAATCCAAGGCTGAACATGAGCAGGTCTTATCTGTGCCCCATGGCAGCTTAGGGCTCCCTTATGATGAATGATGGAGGATGAAAAGCACCAAATTTGTGTTGGGATAGTATGGAGGTGGAAGCTAAAGATTGCTACTGAAATACATTTCCACTAAGGGGTGGACATAAAAGAGAGAAGTGAGGGAAAATCTCAGTGGTACATTTTATGGCAATGTACCTGGTCATCTACTTAACATGGAAAGAAAAGTGACCTGAGGTTAGGCTAGGCATTGACTTAAAGTGGAGAATAGCTTGGCTAGTGGATTCAGGCCTAGAAGAACAATGATTAGAAAATTGAGAATAAGATGGGGCGCTTGAGTGGCTCACTTGAGTGAGCATCTGACTCTTGATTTAGGCTCAGGTCACAATCTCACAGTTCTTGAGTTTGAGCTTTGTGTCAGGCTCCACACTGAGAGCACAGAGCTTGCTTGGGGTTCTCTCTCTCCCTCTCACTGCCCCTCCCCTGCTTTGCTCTCTCTCTCTCTTTCTCAAAATAAATAAATAAACTTAAAAAAAAAGAAAATTGAGAATAAGAAGGTCTAGGGGAGATGCATATGGGTAGACGTACCAGAGTGTTCAAAAGTAAAGGCCTTTGTACCACATAGTAATACTCAGCAGAGATCATTGCCCACACAAAAAGCATAAACAACCAAATAGAATAACTTTACCAGTTGACCTCAGCCAGCCTGTTATCAGCCAGCCCATGAACAGAATAGCAATGATGGCAGAAATGGATATGCATTGGCCCAAAAGAATGGACTTCTACTCATGAAGGCTGATCTAACTACTGTCCTTGCCAAAGCCCAATCATCAAGAAAAAGGGAGCCAATACTGAACAAATGACATGGTACCCTATTTCAGGGGCCAACCAATCATTTCATGGCAACTCGATTACATTGGACTTCTTTCACCTTGAAAGAAGTAATTCATCTTTACTTGAATCAACATATATCAACTACGGTATAGGTTTACCTTTCCTGCCTTAGCCAGCCCCACTCTAAGAGGGCTTGTAGATTTTGACTCACCAGTACAGGATCCTATATCACATCAAACCAAGAGACTTACTTCACAGCAAAGGTGATATAGCTATGGGTACATGGTTATGGGATCCAAGGGTCATATCACATGCCATAATACCCAGATGCTGCCAGCCTGATGGAGCAATGGAATGGTCTTGTGATGGCACAGTTGAGGCACCATCTTGGGATGATATTCTTTAAGGAACCATCTTCTAGAATAAAGGACACACTCTTAATTAATAACCATTATATGGTGCTATGCCCACAATATATGGAATATATGGGTCTGGGAACCAAAGGGTCAGAGTAGGAGTGGCCCCATTTGCTATCACTCTCAGTGACTTTGCTCCCAGAAGATGAATGCTTCCATCAAGGTCAAAACCACAGTTATATTAAATTTGAAATTGCAGGCACCTATTGCTTTCCTCGAGCTCCTTGTACCAAGAGACCATCAAGCAGAGAAAGGAGTCATCATCCCAGCAGAGGTAATTGATCTTGTTTATTAAGAAAAAGTAGGGCTGCTGTTACAGATGAAGGATAAGAAAGAATATTTTGGGGCACTCAATTATTCCCATGGGGCATCTCCTGACCCTTGAAATAGTACAAGGATGAATGTAGCAGCCAGGCCTGGGGTGGGCATGGTGACCAGGGAATCAGACCCCTGAACAATGATAATCTGGATCACTCCAACACATAAGCCAAAACACCAGCAGAAGTGCTGGCCCAGGGTGAGAGGAATCTAGAATGGGTAATAGAAGAGAAAAATAATGAAGACTAGCTGTGACCTCTAGACCAAATGTGGTGATGGTGTTGGTGGAGTGCTTCATCCCACAGACTTTCCTCCAGAAAATTTTCCCCAGGAAAAGAGTCCTTCCAGAACCCTATAGCAGCTGTTTATGGATACAGTTGAATATACTGTATGAAGCAATTATATCTGGGTAGTGCAAGGGTGGACTGTAATAGATACGATAGGGCACAATCCATCTTCAGAACTAAAGTGCTATCTCTCCTAACACCTGAGTTCAGGCTACTAATAGCTTACTGATGAGTTTCTTTCCAGGAATTTTCTTTGTCCTAAGAAAGCTACTTCACCAGGTTTATATCCCCTCTTTGGGAGCAGCCTAGGGCCAATGACTAGTGAGTGCAGGGTCCAAAAATTTGGCCTCCTTGCTTCAACTATTTCAAATATGAAGGGCTATTCCACCTCCAAAACTCTTGCTAGGATCATCTGAGACCTCTGATGCAGCTACATTATATATTTACTTGAGATTTGTAATCCATCTTCTTCCAAAAAAAAAAAAGGAGTTGTATCATGTTTTAAAATTAGCATATTATATAACAGAATAAATTACATGAAATAAGGCAAAACTAAAGGATATATTGTTCATTGTTCACAACAAAATTTTTTAAGGCTATTCTTCAAGTAAGGTACTGGTGTAAGTGCTATGATAAACCAGGCACATATTATGCCATCAATATGATTATAGTTTGATCTAGCAGATGGTATGTGCATAAACAAAATAGGAATATGAAAACCTGTCACAGAATTCTAATTGTAACATATATCATTTCTTTGATTCCAGACCAGCACTCTGACATAGAAAGAGCTGTTACTATTCCTATTTTATAGATAGTAAGTCAAAATTCAGCAAGGTAGAGTGATTTACCCAACTAGGGGTAGATTTACTTTTTGAGTACAATTTTTTCTTTTACAGCATTATGATAAATGTTTGTTTGGATGATGGTATCATCCAAATAGATGATACATTTTCTCAGTCACCATCAAAAAACCTCTTAAGAACGTCAATTTTATATCATTTAAGCATTTTGAGAATTTACTTCATCTTGCTTGGTATCCTGAATTATTTTTTAAAATATTTAAAAAATATTCAATGTCTCTGGGTTACACTAAATACTATCTGCTAACTGAATCTTTCAAGCTTTATAACATTAGAATGACAACTTGGTCATTTGCTGACTCATTCCCTAGGTATTTCCACTATTATGAAATTGTTAATTCATGGGAGGGTGTTTGCTTAATAATAATCAACTGTAGAAATAAAGAATGCAGAATTCTATTTTCAAAAGATTAGATTCTAAGTGTAGTCTTTTGAGAAAGAACCTGTAGTGGCTGGTGAATCGTCAAGTGGAGACAGCTCATTTGACTTCCCAAGAGAAGGAAAATGAATAGAAAAGAAGGAAAGGAAGAAACAGCAGGAGATTGCTTGTTCTGGAATTGAACTAAGGAGAAATACAATAGGTGTTGATTTGAGGTGAGGAGAGTTACTAGAGAGAGTAGCTGACCAGTGGGTCCAGTGTTGACAGGAAGATGAGACTACTTCCCTTGAATAATTTAAAGCACTCACTTGGAAACAAGCTAAGGATCAGGACTGGAGATTCAATGCAAAGAGGAAAAAAAGAAAGAAAGAAAAAAGAAAGAAAGAAAGAAAGAAAGAAAGAAAGAAAGAAAGAAAGAAAGAGAAAGAGAGAAAGAAAGAGAAAGAAAGAAAGAAAGAAAGAGAAAGAGAGAGAAAGAAAGAAAGAAAGAAAGAAAGAAAGGAAGGAAGAAAGAAAGAAAGAAAGAAAGAAAGAAAGAAAGAAAGAAAGAAAGAAAGAAAAAGAAAGAAAAAGACAAAGAGAGAGAGAGAGAGAGAGAGGACGTTAAAACTACTGCTGAGCAGGACAGAAAACTGGGCCAGGATTGTGGGAAACACCAGAAAGCAGACAGGTGATGAGTTTTGTGAAGTTCTATTTCCCACCCAGGAGCCATCTTGAGATATAAAGTTGTAGACACAGAGCAATTCAAGCTTCCTTCTAACTTACTGGTCAGGGCTTTGTGGTAAAGTTTGTCAAATTCTAGAACTGCCTAATCTTAAAGCTGATGGGAAGCTTCTGATTCCTAAACTAGCAGCAGGGAAAGGCAAAGAGGATAGGAATTGAAGCAAGCAAATCAAGGAAGGAAGGTAAATGGAGACCAAGAAGGGAAGAAAAGAGTAAAGCCCAATAATCCCCCATGGCATCATGAATGGTCTGACACATATTGGCAAAATCAACCTGTGACCAAATAAACATGTACAGATGATTGTTTTCTTTTTCTCTACTTTTTGTTACCTCTCTAGTGCCTAGGCCACCCAGACTTTATTAAGCACTTTTCAGGAGGAGAGAGGTGCATGCTTAAATTGATTTTATTTTTATTTTTATTTCCCTTTATTAATCAATTCGACATATTTGTATTTATCACAAAAAAATCTTGAGTTTCAACTAAAATAATAAAATAAGCTCAAAATGGATTCTTGATATTTTCTTTCAAAGAACTCAATGCATATACTCTAATTTTTTTTAAGTTTATTTATTTATTTTGAGAGAGAGAGAAAGAGCAGGAGAGGGGAATAAAAAGAGGAAGACTGAGAATCCTAAGCAGGCTCTGCACTGTCAGCTCAGAGCCCAACATGGGGCTCAGACTCATTAACCCTGAATCATGACCTGGGCTGAAATCAAGGGTCAGACACTCACCCAGCTGAGACACCCAGATGCCCCGATAGTCTAATTTTTTTTTTAATTTTTTTTCAACGTTTTTTATTTATTTTTGGGACAGAGAGAGACAGAGCATGAACGGGGGAGGGGCAGAGAGAGAGGGAGACACAGAATCGGAAACAGACTCCAGGCTCTGAGCCATCAGCCCAGAGCCCGACGCAGGGCTCGAACCCACAGACCGCGAGATCGTGACCTGGCTGAAGTCGGACGCTTAACCGGCTGCGCCACCCAGGCGCCCCAGTCTAATTTTTATATAAGAATTTATTAATGTATACCCTAAGCAAGGCAATTCACTAAGCATATTAAAATATGAATCATAGAACAAATGTTTCTTAAATCAAGATGTAACTTAGACAAGGTAAATTTTACCTGCATTAACAGGAGAAAAGAAAAAATCTCAGTGACTTAACATAATAGAAGTTTATTTCAGTTTATTTCTCTTAAGAGAAGTTCTGCTCTTAACCAGGCATTCCAGAACCTACCTGTCTGTCATGCTCAACATATGCTTACATAGTCATCTAACCATCAATATCTAGTTGGCAGGTGAAGAAAGAAAACCTATGGATGACCACACAAGGAGATTTTCATGGACGGAGCCTAAAAGTGATATGATCATTTTAGTGCACATTCTATTGGCCAGAAGTCTAGTCGCATGGCATCAGAAATCCTCAAGGGAGTCTGGGAAATGTAGTCCCTTGCTGAACAGCCACTTCCCAGCAATAAATTTGCACTATAAAGGTGAAGCATGAATATATAGCAGCCGGTCAACTCTTTCTATCTCAAGACACTTAAAGTGTGATAGACATGAGTGATTCATAAATATCATTTCAATGTAGGATATTTCTTATGGCAAAATGTTCAAGAGGCCTTTCTGTATTAAAAGAAAATTGACTTCTTTATGCCACTATTTGTAGTAACTATTGTTAATAGCAGCAATTGTCTGGTTGCCTCAGTTTGCCCAATCTTTTCCTTATAAAAGGCCATTTGTATTTGCAACATATTCCAAATGGTCCATCAGCTAGTCTTCTAACTACCTGGACATTTTGCTACAGTCCAAAAAGATAATAAAACATCTCATTAATAAACCTTATCATTTCTTACCATGTGCTTTTATTCCCTTAATAAGCTTTATTAATGTGCCAAATTCAATATTAGTCCAAGAATATTGTGTTAGGGGATTTAGGGGTATCCCAAATTCATATACAATAATTTCACTCTCCGGGGAACCTGGGTGGCTTCGTCGGTTAAGCATGACTCTTGATTTTGGCTCAGGTCATGATCTCATAGTCATGAGATCGTGCCCCATGTCGGGCTCCAAGCTGGGAGTGGAGCATGCTTAAGATTCTCTCTCCTCCTCTCCCTCTGTCCATTCCCTACTCAAAAGGGCCTGTAAGTGGAGTTGGGGTGTTCACTGATACCCACAGCAATAAGGCGGTGGGTGGGCCAGCTCCACACTTTACTCCACTTCCTGTCAGCTAGAACCTAGACACATACCCACCCAGCTTTAACTATAGAGATGATGACAATGTCACAGAGGAAGGCAGAGCAACCCTTATTGGTTGGGTACCCACATGGCTTTGGGAAGTAGTAGTCATCTACCTGCCCGATGACTTGGAGATGTTTCCACTTGCCTTTGGAGTCTCTTTGTTATAACCTTTCGTCTAGCTAACATAGTAATATATTTATTATCATGGTATTTACATTTCAGGTGAACAATGATATTTAATTCCTTTGCCCTTCAGGTGGGACATGGGGTGGCTAAAGTCCCAGAGCTGGCCTATCACCCTTGAAAATGGATGCCTTCAAGCATCTACCACAGTAATATGGACAAGTTTCATACTTTTTTAAGATGTGCATAATGATATGAAAAAGCTAAGAAGGGATTAACTTAGAGTTTTCTGAACATGTTCCCAAAACTCTTAAGCTTCTTTTCTAAAATCACTCTCCATTTTTATACTTCATATTCCTACCTCATCCACCATACTCAGTGATACATATGTGGCTTAGTGCCAGACACCCTATATTAAAAGAAACAAAAATACTAGCTGAAAGCTATTTCCCCCTTTTGTCCTCACCCTTGCTTTGATTTTTCCTCTTTTCTGTTTTAGCCATAAGCAACAGGAAAGTTTTCTTTTCACTAAAATTGGAAATTCAATGATCCTCCACCCACTCATTTCCCTTTCCAACAAGCTCCGTGGACCTACACAAAGGGAGATTTTTGTGACTCCTCCTATGGTCAGGACTCAGGCCCTTCCTTTTACATTCTTCCTCCTTCTTATGGTTCAGAGCCTTTTCTATCTCCTGTGGTTTCTGTTTCTATCCCTGGGTATTTGTTCATCAAGTTTCTAAGGTGGGATGGTGTGATATTTCCACTAGGTTCTCTTTATTTTTTTTTTAATTTATTTTTTATTTTTTTTCAACGATTTTATTTATTTTTGGGTCAGAGAGAGACAGAGCATGAACGGGGGAGGGGCAGAGAGAGAGGGAGACACAGAATCGGAAACAGGCTCCAGGCTCTGAGCCATCAGCCCAGAGCCTGACGCGGGGCTCGAACTCACGGACCGCGAGATGGTGACCTGGCTGAAGCCGGACGCTTAACCGACTGTGGCACCCAGGCGCCCCCACTAGGTTCTCTTTCAAAAATGAATCCTCGTGGCCTGCATTACTTTACTTTTCCATTTATAAAAGTGAACCCATGTCCCAGCTTCTATAACATAATTACAACAGAAAAAATTTCCAATTACAGCAGTTCAAATTTATTCCAGGAAAATTCCTGACTAAAATAAGTACTCACATGCCCCAAAATCCATGCTTTTAAATGTGTCATAAAAGAAACATCATTGACAAAATGGGGCATCTTTCTTTAATACCCTGGGGTCCAAATCTGGAGAATATTTGCAAAAATCCCTGAGGGCTCCCGACCATCCAGAAAGATCATTACTCAGTCAAGAAGAACCTATTAAATGTCTATTCCACTCAGTAGTGTCTGGGAGGAAGTCATGAGATGAGAAAGCAGTATAAGTGGGCTTTTTGTCTAGCTAAGTACTCTCTCATCTGCTTGGTGGGAGGAAAATAAAAACCCACACTATTTATCCCATTGTCTGGAATCACAGAATGTCAGATCTTGTGTTATCTAATTTACTCTTCCTATTGGTAGATTTTAAAGCCCCAGTGCAAAAAGATCAAGTGGTTTATCCATGGAGACCATGGAGACCCATATAATAAATTGTATTACAAAGTTAAAAACCCACAAGTCAATAGTGCACTAGAACCTCTCTCAGAGCAGAGAGGTTTATAAACTGTCCCATGCTGACTCCCTCACTAAAGCTGGTATACACAATTGTATCTTGGGAATATTTTAGTAATATTTCAATAATACAATGCTCCAGTAATACTTCAGTAATACAATGCCAGGCTGTTCTCTGTTTTTATTCAATGCATTAGGACAGGGCAGTTTACCCTGCACAGAATTATACGGCAATAACAAATCTATGGCTTACAAATCTTATCAAGGTGAAGCAGAAAGTGCCACTTAACGCTATGAATATTTTGCTGAACAATAACTCGTGGAGCCTCTATTGTGTCTAGCCAGTGACTCTTCTGCACACCAGCATCAGGTAAGTTATCTTAGCCTGATTCCACATAACAACCACTAATAGCCAGCTCACTGATCCATCACTTACATACTCCCCATTATCTCATACTCTGTTAGTGCAAATTTGGTAAGCTATTATCCTGAAAGCTGGAAAACAGCAAAATTCTGCTAGATGCTTCTGAGAAAATTGTTGCCAGTAATTTGAATGTGTTACAGCAGACAATAAATTGAGAAAAATTTCCCTATCTTCATCTTTATTCTACCTTTCTATCATTTCTCACCTTTCTCTACATGTGCCCCATACCCCATAGGTACTTGATCCATTAGAAAAACATTTTCCATTGTCCCACGGTTGAATGGTCCATCTCTGGAACATATAATAATTATTTGTTTTCCAAAGTGACTTGTGCCACCCACACCCAAACATTGTCAGTGAAAAGTTGTCCAGACCCTCTTTTGTAACCCTTCTGTATCCACAACGCAAGCTTATCATAGCACTGATACCATGTATTTGGATAATTTATTTAAATGACAACCATTGGACTGTCATGTCTTTGAAGTCAAAAAACCTAATTTACTTTTGCATCTCCATTCCCTGTTATTCCTGATAAATATGCATGTTTGCTAGGTGAATGAAAATATCATTCAATCTATCAATAGCTTCGAAAAACAGTGTTGAGTATTACACTCCGTGTAAGGAATATGGGAGTTAGGAGGAAAAACCACCAAACAGTCCCTATGGGTAGCTGAAACAGAAGAGAAATGGAAAGAACTTTCTCCTTTGATTCAGGAGCAGCATTCCATAGAACAGAAAATGTTGCATTCTTTACCTGTACAGTGTATGTTTTCTGGTTGAAAGTCTTCTTTTAGGTCACATTATTGCCATCTTGCCATCACTTGCAATACATATGTGCCCTTTTCATTAGGCAGCCTTTGTGTTTAGTGTCTCATTATTCTTTATGAAAATTATAGGATATCTGATTTAAAAAATCGGTATTTCCCTTAGGATAGATTAGAATCTAAGGGCATAGGTGTCAGGCTGAATATGGGTAGGGAAGATGTTCCCTGTAAGCAAAGGGAGCAAGTTGCTATAATGGCTCCTCAAAGGAAGTGGTAGCTATAAATGCAGAAGAGTGAGCCAGAGAAAGGAAAGAGGAGGACCACAAGCTGAGAGGGCCAGAGAGGAGGTGGTGAGGTAACAGGGCATATTGGGTATCTCTTGTTTCATTTGAGGTTGACTTATTATGATGTAAACTCCTTCACTTTACCCAATTTCCCAGACAAAAATACACACTTTTTGTTTGGCTTTTTCCACAGTAACATGTGCTAACTTACCTAATAAGTGCTGTGTGTGAATGAAGAAATTTTTTGTTGTTGCTACTAATAAAGTAAGGAAGAATCTGTGCTCATCTGTGTTGAGATGCTGAAGAATAAGCAAAGCCTATCATTAAAGAAAAAGACCTAGAAACTATGAAATTTAAGCTCTCCAACTCCTTTTTACCCTCAGAATTGATGGAAAATTTGGTACGGTTTTTGGATTACACAGGCTATAAAACTCAAGTTTCAGGGACATTTTTTACTGAGAACTGGAAGGAGAAAGAAAGTCCCAAAACAAGAGTGATTTGCACATGGTTTCTGAGAATGAACTCTCTAATGTAAACTGAAATAAAACTACTAAAGGACAGTTTCACGGAAACATATAGATTGATGTGTAGAAATATCTCTAAACTAGACTGGGAACTAGTCTTGACTTTAGAGAATGGACCTGTACCCATCTTCACATTGAAAGGTAATTAAAAAATGTGTCTAAGAAAAGTTGAAGAGGTTTTTAAATGATTTACAGGAAACCGTTTCAAGCGACGAGCTAAGGAGATTAGCCTTCAACTCCATTAGCTACAAAAAGATGGGTTTGTTTTGGTGAATGATTGTGAAGTGCCAGAAGGAGTGGAAATGAAATCTTAACAAAGATGGTGTATTTCTAATTGTATATTTTGAAGTGCAGAGTTCCTGGAAGTGTTTACCATAATACTCCTTGAAAGGAAACAATACTTGTTTGTTGCAATCAAAGCATTACTCTTGATCTATCAGAACTCAATAGTTTTCCTTGGCAATTTCAGATGTCTAAAATTTAATCGAGAGGTTTAACATAACAATCCACAAAAAGAATCCTTTCCTCTTTGCAAAAAAATGAAAAATCTGCTTATTCTATTATCTTGGCAATTTTCTTCATATTATCAACAGTGATTGTAAGATTAGTTCTATGTGCCAACTTGTCTCCACCAAGTACCCCATTCATCCAATATTGGGCTGGGTGTTGTTGCGGAAGATATTTTGTAGGTGTGATTTCCATCTATAATCGATTGACCTTGAGTAAAGGAGATTATCCTTAAAAATGTGAGCGGTCTTCCATCAAGTCTAAACGGCTTAAGAGCAAAATCAGTTTCCCTGAGGGAAAAGAAATTCTGCCTCCAGACTGCACCACTAGTTTCAAGCCTTTCAAGCCTACCAGTTTGCCCTACAGATTCAGATTTGCCCATCCCAACAATCACAGGAGCCAATTCCTATATCAATATAAATATATAAATATGTAAATAAATAAATAAATATTTCAAAGCTTTATATACATCCTACTGGTTCTGTTTCTATATAGAACTCTAACTAATACACTAAACAGATTAAACCATGGTATTGGCAGCAGGATTGCCAAACACTGATAAGAATAGATATGAGAGAGATGGTTAACCTAGCAAAAAATGTAATTGCTGAATTTTTTAGATAGTAGATACATAGGAATATATGCTGGAACTGAGAAATTAGATAAAAAGCCAATTTTTTAAAAAGTCAAGCAATATGAAAGCCGTTAAGGAAAATTTGATTATTGCCCAGTCTACATTTTAAGATTGAATGGAGAAATAGTCATCTTGGAGGAAAATATGCTACTTCATTTAGCACTAAAATACATGTCTTATCCCCCTCTCCCTAAATTATAACCTTCTAGAAGGTAAAGGAACATGTCTCAGAATGCCTTGTTCATGATAGGTACCTTCTGGAAGATAAAGGAACCTTCTAGAAGATAAAGGAACATGTCTCAGAATGCCTTGTTCATGATAGGTACCTTCTAGAAGATAAAGGAACCTTCTAGAAGATAAAGGAACATGTCTCAGAATGCCTTGTTCATGATAGGTACC
>NW_024412440.1:3679823-3691121 GCF_014898765.1 Herpailurus yagouaroundi | reverse complement strand
GAAGATAAAGGAACATGTCTCAGAATGCCTTGTTCATGATAGGTACCCAATAAATGGTTACTGAATAAATAAACATCTTGGACATTCATCATTCAACGCATACTGACTGTGTTCCAACACTGTGCTAAGTGCGGGTGCTATAGTGGTAAAAACACACAGTCCTTCCCTCATGAAAGCAAGTCATAGTTTATCTGAACTAGGGTCTGACAAAGGTGTTCAGAGATACGCTGGAGAAAAAGAGATTACACGATTTATGTCAAACTCAGAAAGTTAGCAGGGTTTTTTTCCAGAACATTTTGTTTGGCTTCTTAACTCTCACATATATAAACCATTTGGTGGAGGCAATGTGGAGGTTAAGGGCATCAGTGGAGTTGTCAGAAAGATCCAACCTGGCATCACTACTACCCACGTCACTGTGGATAAGTTGCTTAACATCTTTGAATTTCAGGATTCCTAACTATAAAATGAGAACAATACCTAACTGACAGGGTGTGTATGGGGCGGGGGGATGAAGTAGTGTCAGTAAAGCTTTGCAGCTCAGCACCTAGCATGTAGAAAGTCGGCAATGAATGGTAGCTAGCTTTGATATACTTTACACTTTAAAGCTACAATCTCTGGGGTGACAAGTTCCTTAAGCAAAGTAACCACTGCACTAAATAGAACTTCCTCATATTTGTCAAAGCATGTGTCCATTAGGCTCAGAGGGGCCTCCCTTCTTTCAGGATGACTGAGGCTGTGCTCAAACCATTAGTTTATCCAAGGGGAAATCCCCAACATGTGATGGTAAGGCTATAAAGAGGAATTTCCGTGAAGAAGAAGAGGTATGTATTTTTTAAATAATTGGGTTTTTAAAAATGCTTAATATTTATTTATTTTTGAGAGAGAGAGCATGAGCAGGGGAGGGGCAGAGAGAGAGGGAGACACGGAATCGGAAGCAGGCTCCAGGCTCTGAGCTGTCAGCACACAGCCTGACGCAGGGCTCGAACTCACAGACCGGAAGATCATGACCTGAGCCGAAGTCAGACGCTTAACTGACTGAGTCACCCAGGCACCCAAACTTTTAAAATAATTGTGTGTGTGTGTATATATATATATATATATATATATATATATATATATATATATATAACAAATAATTAGTTTAGATAGAGTGTGTGTGAGTGTGTGTGTGTGTGTGTGTGTGTGTGTATAGACTATATATATATACTCATGAGAATCACAGGCTATTAGACCTAGAAGTATTGGAGACCATCTAAATCCACTTTATAAAAGTTCAGAAAAGCAAAATAACTTCTCCAAGGGCACCAATTAGTGGCTGAGTGAGGACAACCTATCAGTTACAAGATATGATCTCTATATTACCTATAATTTATCTTCATACTTTAGAATTATTATTTTTCAAAGGGATAAATGCTATTTCCAAAAAAATCCTATAACCTACACTATTTTCTGCAAAAATTAAAAAGACAATGTTTTTTTTTTTCTAACATGACTCATAATTTTTTAACTAAGTCTCTGGTCACTACATGGGAATTATAACTGGGTGGCAAGTCTTTCCATCATTCCCGTGTGCCTGGCACTATATTAAGTACTTTGCTGTGATTTCTCATTTAATCCTCACCTACAAGTGGTTAAGACACATACCCTTATTTTCAAAATTAGCCAAATGGGTTAACTCAGGCTCAGTGACGTTAGATCATTTGTACAAGTTCACACCGTTACCAGGTAGGAAGGAAAGATTTGAAGCTATTCAGCCTAACTCCAGAAGCACAGAAATAGAGAGATTCTTCGCACAAACTTGCTAAATCCTGCCCTTTTATCTTATTTTCCAGTGTTCGGACTTCCCTGCTCAAGCCATGATATATTATGCTAAGTGTTGACCTGATTCTCTAGCTGGTTGACTAGAGATTACAGTCACATAAGTCAGAAGAAACCAGCTCAGGGCTTCGTGCTGATGTAAATAAGGAATGGGATAGGTCAGACTGGACCTTTTGCTCCTGCAGGTGATGACACAGGAATGCAGCTTCCTTGGGGTGTGATCGGGATGGCCCAATAGAGAGCCTGGTGTCCTGTGGGCCTCAACAATGTAAAAATCTTCCTGGACAGCTTTCCAAATCGCTAAGAAAATTACATTACCCAAATATCTCTAAAAGCCCACTCCCTTTAATTCTCTTTGCTAATCTGATATACTACATTCAAGCAGAAATCATCAAAGTTACAGCAAAGTATATCAATGTTCCCTGTGGTAGCAGACAGAGAGAGTCAGGCAGAGTAGCTCTCTTACATTTGGCCACCTAACTGCAATGATAAGTAACACTTTTATAGATCCGTTTATTTGACAGTGTGGAAGTTGAATTGAATTGAAATCAGAAGCTTGGGCCTACCTCACATTAGCTGTATAATCTAGGGCTTGCCATGACCCTGTATGAACTTCAATACCTTTTATATAATGGAACTGATTTAATTTGCTTTTACTTATTTAATGTGTTTATTATGCTCATCAAATAAGAATGTTTTAGACATGGGTGTGAAAAATATAAAATGTTATACATATACCTGATACCATCATTAGTAACTAGTAGTATTTGGAAGGATTTTTACGCCTTATTTATCATACGTAGTTTATTCAGGTAGAGGTGTATCAGTCCTACACTAAGAGGGAATGATACAAACCACAGAGGACATGGCTGTCACCAGTGTTAAAGGAAAACCCTCTTGTCCAGAACAGGTGATGGATTCCAAACAACAGAACTGAGAGGAACTTTTTCAGGGATGATTATTCCAAACCCACCCAGGGAAACAAAGTCTTAGGAGAGACAGAGAGACTTGCTCAAACCCACCCAGTTTCAGTCCAATGCTCTCCTAATGTGGTTTTATTCTCTTCTTCATTTTGATTATTATAATCTAATTGTCTTTTAAAATAATCTAAAAGGGAGAAATTTGCATGATTGATGTCCTTTAATGGTCAGACTGTGAAGACTGAAAACTTCACAGAATAAATCAGACGAAAAGAAAATGACATCAAGGCAGCTATGGGACATGGGCTTGCAACCACCACCCCGAGACAACAACCATTAATCTTGCCATTAATGACATAGCCAGTAACAGTGTGACTCTTCTCCTTTCTGTGATTACTGAAGAGGTGACAAAGCACCAGCCCATGGGAAACTCCTGGAAAATAAAAAGAGACTAGATGAGGCATATTTTCCCTCAAGGTTATTTAAAATGCAAGGATGGGGCGCCTGGGTGGCGCAGTCGGTTAAGCGTCCGACTTCAGCCAGGTCACGATCTCGCGGTCCGTGAGTTCGAGTCCCGCGTCGGGCTCTGGGCTGATGGCTCGGAGCCTGGAGCCTGTTTCCGATTCTGTGTCTCCCTCTCTCTCTGCCCCTCCCCCGTTCATGCTCTGTCTCTCTCTGTCCCAAAAAAAATAAAAAAATAAAAACGTTAAAAAAAAAATTAAAAAGTAAGTAAAATGCAAGGATGGTGATTGGCTTTTGAAAAGTATTAGCCACCACTCTTTCCTTCTCAAACACTCCATTTTACTTCCACCCACTCAAAACTTTTTATAAATAAGACCATTTGGTCACAGAATAAAAGGAAGTAAACAAGACTGATGGTTGCTTAATTATTTCATGTGTTAAAAAGTCATAAGCTTTCAATAGATATAGAAATGCCAACTGAAAATTTTAGGTATTTAACAGACCTCTTCTCCAGAACTAACAACCCCATATCCTGTGGCAACTCCTGACCTGACTGTTCCATTGGAGACATTGTCCCCAGAACGAGCCTCAGTTAGTCAAAATCTTCTAAAAACTGTTACAAAAAGTGAAAGTAGAGGACACCAGCAGAATACAATGAAACTATGATCTCCCTTGAGCCCACTTCATCTCTGTCAATGCTGTCTGTGTTTGTATCCCTTTCTTTTTTTTTATTTTTTTAAATTTTTTTTTTCAACGTTTATTTATTTTTGGGACAGGGAGAGACAGAGCATGAACGGGGGAGGGGCAGAGAGAGAGGGAGACAGAGAATCAGAAACAGGCTCCAGGCTCTGAGCCATCAGCCCAGAGCCTGACGCGGGGCTCGAACTCACGGACAGCGAGATCGTGACCTGGCTGAAGTTGGACGCTTAACAGACTGTGCCACCCAGGCGCCCCTGTATCCCTTTCTTAATTAATCACATAACTTTTTTGGACTATATTGCATTAAGATCCTATTCATTTTCACATGAATTTATTTGAAGAAAGCTCTCTATATTGTCTGAAACTAAATATAAGATTTTAATGTATTCCTAACTTTTTCAGTCCATAGTCCTTTTTATTAAGAATATTGTTTATTCCTGGTTATCTCATTTCACTTTTGAGATGCCCCTCCCATCCTCCAAACTATCCATAATGTTAGTGTCAAACCACCTTGAAAAGGACTAGAATTATAGCAGTGATCATGCTGACAATCTAGAAAGAGAATTTTTTTTAATTTACGTGTAATTTTGGAGAAAATGGTCCCTAACTATGTCCAGCATGGATGTGAGCACATTCCCATGGATAAGATGCCCCAGCTAATACTGATAGACATAAAGCTCTGTAAGCTTTTTAACTCTGTAAAAGCCCATCCTTCCATTTAGAATGCTCCTCCCTGCTTTAAATAAATAAACTCATAAATGAGTAATACAAACATACAATCTGCCGAAAATTTGAAGCTTTTTACATGTAAGAGTCAATTAGAGATTTTTTTCAAATCTAAGCTAATCATTTTTCTATAAATCTCCATTACTCTTTAAAACCCCCTTCTGTTCCAGGTATCCCCATTAGAATTCTAAATTAAAATCAACACTTATCTTTGACTAGTTCCTATCCTCACTGCCTTTATCCGAGAGAGAGAGAAAGAGAGAGAAAGAGAGAGAGAGAGAGAGAGAGAGAGAGAGAGAGAGAGAAAAAGCATGAGTGGGGGAGGGGCAGAGAAAGGGAGACAGAATCTGAAGCAGGCTCCAGGCTCTGAGGTGTCAGCACAGAGCCCAGCACAGGGCTCAGACTTTCAAGCTGTGAGATCATGACCTTAGCTGAAGTCCGACACTCAACCGACTAAGTCACCCGGGGGCCCCACACCCAGACATTCTCTTGACTCACTTCCTATCCACTTTTCAACCCACTGCACTGAAACTTATATCCTCACAACTTCTCTGAAGCTGCCTAATAAATAAAGTTAATGTGTACCATAACTTCACATATTTGCTACAGAATATTATTTTTTTCATATTTATTTTTGAGAGAGTATAAGCAGGAGAGGGGCAAAGAGAGAGGGCGACAGGGGATCTGAAGAAGACTCTGCACTGACAGCAGAGAGCCGGATGCGGGGCTCAAACTCACGAATTGTGGGATCATGACCTGGGCGGAGACTGGACGCTCAACCGACTGAACCACTCAGGGCCCCACTACAAAATATTCTTATCTGCTCAATTTCCCTTTTCCAGTTACCACACATGCTATTGCCAGAACAGTTTGCATAAATAACTACCTCAATGTGGTTACTCCCCTGCTGAAGAGCCTATGGAATACCAACCACATCAAAACTGAACTCTTCTTCCTAGTTTCTGAGTTGTTCATGCCCAACTTTCTTTCCCATACTCTAATACCTGCTCTCAAGTTCCATCATGAAGAATGGCATGTTTGGTTCCTAATCTCTATATCCACCCCATTGTTGAAGACTCAGTATCCCTACTCACAGGTTTAACCCTGCCTCTAGGCTTTGAGCAATCCTACACCTAAAACAACGGAATATGAGAATCCCTGTATTAATAATTTCCTGGTGTTATGTTGAACTAGTCTTGCTGCTTATGTCCACTTGGACATGAGGACCTTTCAGCTTTTCTTCTGATCACCAGTGCCTCATACTGACTTGACTTACCTTTTATTAGCCCCATGCACCCAGGCACTGATACTAGACCTCCACTAGTATCTTCACTAGCTCCTTATCTTCCTGACTTTCTATTTGTTGACTGCTGTTTCAGCCTCTCTTGATAATTATCCTCTTTCCCTCTGGACCTGTACTTGTCTTGGACCCTTGATTAGAGTTACTTTGCCTTCTCCTGATAGTCAAACTCCCTGGTTTCACACACTGGCCAACATATCCGCTTTTCAGATAATCTTGATTCCATATTCTAGAGCTGGCTTAGACTCGAGTTCATCAATTCTAACTTGAAGTTTTTCGGCCTGGATCATCCCATAAGCAGACAAGCTCAGCCGCTTCACTGTAAGGTCTGCTATAGCATTTATTCCACATCCATTTTTCTTTCTTTTTTCTCCAGATTTTATTGAGGAATGGTTTAAAAATAAAAATTGCATGCATCTAAGTTTACAATGTGATGCTTTGATATTACACATATGCATTGTGCAATCCTTATCACAATCAAGCTAATTAACATAACCATCACATCACATTATTTTTGTTGTTGTTTTTGGTGAGGACAATTATAATCTACTCTCCTAGTAAATTTCAAGTATACAATACAATATTAACTATTGTCACCATGTTGTATGCTAGCTCTCTGGATCTTATTCATTCTGCATAACTGAAACTTTCATCCCTTTCACCACACCTCCCCATTTTCCCCACCTCTGAGCTCCTGGTAGCCACCATTCTACTCTCTGCTTCCATGAGTCTTGTGAGATTTTTTTTTTATGTTCCTCATTTTAAGAACGTTACACGTCTCTTCCGCAAAGGCAGATCTATCATTCGAAGCCCACTTCAAGTCCTACTTCAACAAATTCAAGTGTCTGGTATAACATCTCTGAATGTTACAATAGTTCTAATCTGTATTATAAATAATATCTTACCTTTCTCTACTCTCCAAAGTATACAACATAATTGTTGCTAATAACTTTGCAGTTACAGGACACATTTTATCTCAGCATGAAATTGCATTTTAATATTCAGAATATTTTAAAATAGGAATTTTTATAAAATAAATGACAAAGTATTAGACTTTAAGTTTAACTCATATATAAATGGAAAGATAGATCATTTACACAATATCAAACCTGTAGGAAAATTTTAGCCTCAAGTTTTCAATCATCTTCTAACATAAATTTTATTCTGTTGTTGGTGTTTATCTAGAAAATGTATATTAACTAGACTAGAGACAAACCAAGAAGAGTAAAATATAAACCCTATAATGTAAGCAGATTATGGATGAACTGCTTTAGGCTATATTCTCTCTTAAGAGAGTATGATGGTTGTCCCAATATATGCTATTATGATTTTCTTGTACATTAAAGAAAAGTATTTAGCATCATATGGACAAACTTGTTACATACTATATTTATTTAGTATTTTTTACATATGTGAACAGTTAAAATTTGGTTTTGATAGATTAACAGGAAGGAACTATAATTACAACACAAATTGGATCTCTTGGATCTATCTAGCTTTACAATTGTAGGATTCTATGGAATATTCAATCATCTGCCACCAACAAACCCTTGAGATAACTTTCATCTCAGTAATATTGTAAACCATAAGCACGGAAATGGACCTGGATAATGTTTTCTGATGGTTTTTAATTTTATTCCATGATTATAGTCTTTGAAGATTAGATTGAGTCTGGGCTTCACCATTAAATAGTTATGTGATCTAAGACAAGTCACTTCACTTCTCTGACTTCATTCCCTCATTTATAACATAGGAATAATATAAATAATTAACCTATCTTCCTCAGGATAATATTACAAAAACATATGAGATAACATATATTAAAGTGCTATACAAATAACAAAATTTTATATAAAATTTGATTATTACATTATATATATAACTACTTATTTTTTTTTTATTTTTTTTTTCAACGTTTATTTACTTTTGGGACAGAGAGAGACAGAGCATGAACGGGGGAGGGGCAGAGAGAGAGGGAGACACAGAATCGGAAACAGGCTCCAGGCTCTGAGCCATCAGCCCAGAGCCTGACGTGGGGCTTGAACTCACGGACCACGAGATCGTGACCTGGCTGCTGCGCCACCCAGGCGCCCCTATAACTACTTAAATATACCAAGATTATATTCATTCAACTTGAAATAGTTAACATTTTGCATTAGTATCAGACCACTTCTTCTTGCCTTGGTTACTGGTGAATGGCCAAGACTGTTGCTGTAAATAAATGGGCACTAGGCTGTTTCTAAAAAATACATGTGGCTCAAGATTAGACTTCTTCCGCTTTGTGGTCTCACATGTCTGACCACAGCAACTATTTTTAATCATAGCCTATACTTTTTAGTGACATCTAACTCCATACGTCAGAGTCATCATCCTTAGCAAGACGTAGAGATGTATGACGTGTTTGATGTACTTCTTTTTTTGTTTTGTTTTTCTTTATCATTTTCATATGTGTTTCTACTTCGATAATTTTAGGAACATTCAGATCACCTCACAACATTGAGGCAGGCATTGACCACTACTTCCTCAAGTCTATAAAGTTCTGATAAGAAAATGTGCTAGCCAACTGTTCTTGACCTAACTTAACTAATAAAAATATTTCTTTTTTTTTAATTTTTTTTTAATGTTTACTTATTTTTGACAGAGAGCGAGAGAGACAGAGCATGAGCCGGGGAGGGGCAGAGAGAGAGGGAGACACAGAATCTGAAGCAGGCTCCAGGCTCTGAGCTGTCAGCACAGAGCCGGACATGGGGCACGAACTCACAGACCACGAGATCATGACCTGAGCTGAAGTCGGACGCTGAACTGACTGAGCCATCCAGGTGCCCCTACTAATAAAAATATTTCTAAAGAAAGTTTATAAAATAACAATGAATTGCGATTATTTTCAACTCTAACTGAATATTTTTACGTACTAAAGGCTGAACTATATTATTTAAATAAGCACTTGGAATTACAACTTAGACTGTCTCTATATGTTAATGCATAAAGGAGCATGATATTTGCCACTTTGCTTAGTCTTGATAGAGAAAACATGGCAAAGACTCATGAATATGTGGTTCAGTTGGATTAACTAAAACATCATTAATATTATAGTGTCATCTGTTTCTCTCTCTCCCAGAACACAGTAAGGCTATGAGAAGAGAAGTTCGCATCCCAAAATAAGTGTCTTCCACAGTTAAACATTGAGAGGAAGGATGAGACAAGGAGCTTTAGGGATTAGCTGCCCATCCCACAGTATGAGATCAGCCTGCAAGGCCATTTCAACCTCAAAAATGAAACAGGGTGGGGTTGGGGATAGGAGTATAGCAGCAGAAAAAGTCTGCCGTGGACTCTATTTCTTCAACACCACACTCCCAACCACTCTGACCTCTTAGTAAATTTCTTTCAAGTAAATATGGTGCATTTCAAAAGAATTGCAGTAAATAAAAATGTATCTTTCTTTTAGCATAGGTATTTTCCTTCTAAAGAGAATACATGCATCTTTTTTGAAGATTAAATAAAACATGAGAAAAGTTGATCACAAAGAAAATCCTCAATAAGTTCCGAAAAAGTAACTTACACAGACCACAATTCAATAAAAATCTGATATTAAAAATACACATTTAAACAAAAAACGGTTTTTGATTATAATATTCTAAAGAAAACCTCTTAAGTCAAAAGAATAAAATAAAGAACAATTTGTAAAATAAAACATAGGACCATTTCAACAACAAACTTGAGAATACTATATATAAACTCATAAGTTCATTGCTTATTTTTTAAAGGAAAAAAAAGTATTAAATATTTACATCACAAAAAGAATGAAGAAACAACAGCAAGAAAAAGCAGTTATTCAATGAATAAAGTTATTCAATGAAGAAAATACTAGATAAAAAACTGAAATTAATAAATTATACATTGGTGAATCTAAGAATGGTTAATTGCAAGAAAATAAAATAAATAGGAAAACCTCTATTAATTCTAATGAAACATTAAAAAGTAATTATATTGGGGCACCTGGGTGGCTCAGTTGGTTAAGCATCCAACTTCAGCTCAGGTCATGATCTTATAGTTCATGAGTTCGAGCCCCACATTGGGCTCTCTGCTATCAGCACAGAGCCTGCCTCAGATCCTCTGTCCCCCTCTCTCTCTGCCCTTCCCCTGCTCTCTTTCTCAAAAATAAATAAACATTTTTTAAAAAGTAATTATATCTTAAAGAATATATAATAACAAGAAGATAATTCATTATCCATTCTTTCATTTGTTTGTCCAAAAAGTCTATGAAGCATGAAGTGTTAAATTCTATGCACTGGGGATATAATAAAGAATGATCAGGAAAAATTCTAACCTTAATGAGTCAATATTCTATTGGGAAGAGACAAATTAATAATAATAATAATAATAATAATAATAACAGAGAGAAAAAGGGAGGGAATAAAGAAAAGACAGAAAATAGAAAAGAAAAAAGGGAAATCAATTGACAATAAGTGCTAAAATAAAAAAGTAATGGAATCAAAGTCATAGAGAATATGGGGATAGAGAAGTTTACATGGTGTGTTTAGGGAAAGTCCCTGGATAAGACAATGTTGGAACTGAAGGACATGAAGAGATGAACTTTGTGTATTTATGGGAAGAACCTTTCATAGGTAATGAACAGCAAGTACAAAGTACCCAACTGACCAAGCGAGGTTGATGGCAAGGAAGAAATATTACAAAATCTCCATCTGGTTCTCAGGAATCCAGGTGCTGAGGGAATGGGCCAGGTAGAGTCTGAAAAAGCAACATGTCTGACCGAATTCCCCAAACCCAGCATGATGCAGGAGCAGTAGAGGATGAACTGTTTGGGGTCCTTAGGCAGCTGGGCTCAGGAAGCTTTAGAATCCCCCTCTCCTTGTGTCATGGAGGAACATAGAAATAGCTGGAGAGTTGGACTCAAAAGGCTTTATAGCCAGAGATGAGAAGAATTTAGCAGTTACTCTGAACTAACATCTAAGGACTGAGCAGGACCAGGGACGACTGGATCATTAATGTGGTTTGACCACCAAGGTCCAGAGGGAAGCTTGGAAGGACACCAAGATGGACAGAGGATGACGACTTGTGACCAAATGGTCTCTTCTGTTAGAAACAAGACAGAGGCACCTGGGTGGCTCAGTTGGTTGAGCATCCAACTTTTGATTTTGGCTCAGGTCATGATCCCAGGGTTGTGGGATGGAGTCCCATGTCAGCCTCTGTGCTGTGCATGGAGCTTGCTTAGGATTCTCTCTATTTCTCTCACTCTCTCTCTCTTTCTCTTCTTCTGCCCCTCTCCCCTGCTCATATGCTCTCTCTCTCTCTTTCTCTCTAAAAAAGAAAGAAAGAAAGAAAGAAAGAAAGAAAGAAAGAAAGAAAGAAAGA